>NC_080634.1:21198140-21409944 GCF_027579445.1 Ammospiza nelsoni
TAGCAGAAAGCTTTTCCACTATGTCTGGCTAGGAAATACAGTGCCAGCACAGAAAACATCTCCCATCGTGTTCTAGACGTTCCACGGAGGTCTGCCAAGTGTTTGGAAGGAAGCAAAGAAAAGTTGTCCAAAACAGCTTCCAGTGGAATGTTCATGTGATTGGAAAAGTCAGGAGAGTGGTAAGGTACTGTTTTCTATCAGTTGGCAAGCTGCGCACACAATGCCAGTGTTGTACAGCTTCCTTCTGCGCCTTTCCGAAGCTGCCGCTCTCTCCGGCTCCCGGAGGCGAAGAAGCGGCTTCTTCGCGCAAAGACGATTGTGCCGCTCGCAGGGCTCTCCTTAGCGCCGCTTCTGCCAAAAGACGCCCGGGAGCGGCGCTTAGCTCCGGAGAGCCATCGTACCTCGGTCTTTAGCGTCTTTTGTAGTCTACATCTTAGCAGAAAGCTTTTCCACTATGTCTGGCTAGGAAAAACTGTGCCAGCACAGAAAACATCTCCCATCGTGTTCTAGACGTTCCACGGAGGTCTGCCAAGTGTTTGGAAGGAAGCAAAGAAAAGTTGTCCAAAACAGCTTCCAGTGGAATGTTCATGTGATTGGAAAAGTCAGGAGAGTGGTAAGGTACTGTTTTCTATCAGTTGGCAAGCTGCGCACACAATGCCAGTGTTGTACAGCTTCCTTCTGCGCCTTTCCGAAGCTGCCGCTCTCTCCGGCTCCCGGAGGCGAAGAAGCGGCTTCTTCGCGCAAAGACGATTGTGCCGCTCGCAGGGCTCTCCTTAGCGCCGCTTCTGCCAAAAGACGCCCGGGAGCGGCGCTTAGCTCCGGAGAGCCATCGTACCTTGGTCTTTAGCGTCTTTTGTAGTCTACATCTTAGCAGAAAGCTTTTCCACTATGTCTGGCTAGGAAAAACTGTGCCAGCACAGAAAACAGCTCCCATCGTGTTCTAGACGTTCCACGGAGGTCTGCCAGGTGTTTGGAAGGAAGCAAAGAAAAGTTGTCCAAAACAGCTTCCAGTGGAATGTTCATGTGATTGGAAAAGTCAGGAGAGTGGTAAGGTACTGTTTTCTCTCAGTTGGCAAGCTGTGCACACAATCCCAGTGTTATACAGCTTCCTTCTGCGCCTTTCCGAAGCTGCCGCTCTCTCCGGCTCCCGGAGGCGAAGAAGCGGCTTCTTCGCGCAAAGACGATTGTGCCGCTCGCAGGGCTCTCCTTAGCGCGGCTTCTGCCGAAAGAAGCCCGGGAGCGGCGCTTAGCTCCGGAGAGCATCGTACCTTGGTCTTTAGCCTCTCTTGTAGTCTACATCTTAGCAGAAAGCTTTTCCACTATGTCTGGCTAGGAAAAACTGTGCCAGCACAGAAAACAGCTCCCATCGTGTTCTAGACGTTCCACGGAGGTCTGCCAAGTGTTTGGAAGGAAGCAAAGAAAAGTTGTCCAAAACAGCTTCCAGTGGAATGTTCATGTGATTGGAAAAGTCAGGAGTGTGGTAAGGTACTGTTTTCTATCAGTTGGCAAGCTGCGCACACAATCCCAGTGTTGTACAGCTTCCTTCTGCGCCTTTCCGAAGCTGCCGCTCTCTCCGGCTCCCGGAGGCGAAGAAGCGGCTTCTTCGCGCAAAGACGATTGTGCCGCTCGCAGGGCTCTCCTTAGCCCGGCTTCTGCCGAAAGACGCCCGGGAGCGGCGCTTAGCTCCGGAGAGCATCGTACCTTGGTCTTTAGCGTCTTTTGTAGTCTACAGCTTAGCAGAAAGCTTTTCCACTATGTCTGGCTAGGAAAAACTGTGCCAGCACAGAAAACATCTCCCATCGTGTTCTAGACGTTCCACGGAGGTCTGCCAAGTGTTTGGAAGGAAGCAAAGAAAAGTTGTCCAAAACAGCTTCCAGTGGAATGTTCATGTGATTGGAAAAGTCAGGAGTGTGGTAAGGTACTGTTTTCTGTCAGTTGGCAAGCTGCGCACACAATCCCAGTGTTGTACAGCTTCCTTCTGCGCCTTTCCGAAGCTGCCGCTCTCTCCGGCTCCCGGAGGCGAAGAAGCGGCTTCTTCGCGCAAAGACGATTGTGCCGCTCGCAGGGCTCTCCTTAGCGCGGCTACTGCCGAAAGACGCCCGGGAGCGGCGCTTATCTCCGGAGAGCATCGTACCTTGGTCTTTAGCGTCTTTTGTAGTCTACATCTTAGCAGAAAGCTTTTCCACTATGTCTGGCTAGGAAATACTGTGCCAGCACAGAAAACATCTCCCATCGTGTTCTAGACGTTCCACGGAGGTCTGCCAAGTGTTTGGAAGGAAGCAAAGAAAAGTTGTCCAAAACAGCTTCCAGTGGAATGTTCATGTGATTGGAAAAGTCAGGAGAGTGGTAAGGTACTGTTTTCTATCAGTTGGCAAGCTGCGCACACAATCCCAGTGTTGCACAGCTTCCTTCTGCGCCTTTCCGAAGCTGCCGCTCTCTCCGGCTCCCGGAGGCGAAGAAGCGGCTTCTTCGCGCAAAGACGATTGTGCCGCTCGCAGGGCTCTCCTTAGCGCGGCTACTGCCGAAAGACGCCCGGGAGCGGCGCTTATCTCCGGAGAGCATCGTACCTTGGTCTTTAGCGTCTTTTGTAGTCTACATCTTAGCAGAAAGCTTTTCCACTATGTCTGGCTAGGAAATACTGTGCCAGCACAGAAAACATCTCCCATCGTGTTCTAGACGTTCCACGGAGGTCTGCCAAGTGTTTGGAAGGAAGCAAAGAAAAGTTGTCCAAAACAGCTTCCAGTGGAATGTTCATGTGATTGGAAAAGTCAGGAGAGTGGTAAGGTACTGTTTTCTATCAGTTGGCAAGCTGCGCACACAATCCCAGTGTTGCACAGCTTCCTTCTGCGCCTTTCCGAAGCTGCCGCTCTCTCCGGCTCCCGGAGGCGAAGAAGCGGCTTCTTCGCGCAAAGACGATTGTGCCGCTCGCAGGGCTCTCCTTAGCGTCGCTTCTGCCGAAAGACGCCCGGGAGCGGCGCTTAGCTCCGGAGAGCCATCGTACCTTGGTCTTTAGCGTCTTTTGTAGTCTACATCTTAGCAGAAAGCTTTTCCACTATGTCTGGCTAGGAAAAACTGTGCCAGCACAGAAAACATCTCCCATCGTGTTCTAGACGTTCCACGGAGGTCTGCCAAGTGTTTGGAAGGAAGCAAAGAAAAGTTGTCCAAAACAGCTTCCAGTGGAATGTTCATGTGATTGGAAAAGTCAGGAGAGTGGTAAGGTACTGTTTTCTATCAGTTGGCAAGCTGCGCACACAATCCCAGTGTTGTACAGCTTCCTTCTGCGCCTTTCCGAAGCTGCCGCTCTCTCCGGCTCCCGGAGGCGAAGAAGCGGCTTCTTCGCGCAAAGACGATTGTGCCGCTCGCAGGGATCTCGTCAGCACCGCTACTGCCGAAAGACGCCCGGGAGCGGCGCTTAGCTCCGGAGAGCATCGTACCTTGGTCTTTAGCGTCTTTTGTAGTCTACATCTTAGCAGAAAGCTTTTCCACTATGTCTGGCTAGGAAATACTGTGCCAGCACAGAAAACATCTCCCATCGTGTTCTAGACGTTCCACGGAGGTCTGCCAAGTGTTTGGAAGGAAGCAAAGAAAAGTTGTCCAAAACAGCTTCCAGTGGAATGTTCATGTGATTGGAAAAGTCAGGAGAGTGGTAAGGTACTGTTTTCTATCAGTTGGCAAACTGCGCACACAATCCTAGTGTTGTACAGCTTCCTTCTGCGCCTTTCCGAAGCTGCCGCTCTCTCCGGCTCCCGGAGGCGAAGAAGCGGCTTCTTCGCGCAAAGACGATTGTGCCGCTCGCAGGGCTCTCCTTAGCGCGGCTTCTGCCGAAAGACGCCCGGGAGCGGCGCTTAGCTCCGGAGAGCATCGTACCTTGGTCTTTAGCCTCTCTTGTCGTCTACCTCTTAGCAGAAAGATTTTCCACTATGTCTGGCGAGGAAAAACTGTGCCAGCACAGAAAACATCTCCCATCGTGTTCTAGACGTTCCACGGAGGTCTGCCAGGTGTTTGGAAGGAAGCAAAGAAAAGTTGTCCAAAACAGCTTCCAGTGGAATGTTCATGTGATTGGAAAAGTCAGGAGAGTGGTAAGGTACTGTTTTCTGTCAGTTGGCAAGCTGCGCACACAATCCCAGTGTTGTACAGCTTCCTTCTGCGCCTTTCCGAAGCTGCCGCTCTCTCCGGCTCCCGGAGGCGAAGAAGCGGCTTCTTCGCGCAAAGACGATTGTGCCGCTCGCAGGGCTCTCCTTAGCGCCGCTTCTGCCGAAAGACGCCCGGGAGCGGCGCTTAGCTCCGGAGAGCATCGTACCTTGGTCTTTAGCCTCTCTAGTCGTCTACCTCTTAGCAGAAAGCTTTTCCACTATGTCTGGCGAGGAAAAACTGTGCCAGCACAGAAAACATCTCCCATCGTGTTCTAGACGTGCCACGGAGGTCTGCCAAGTGTTTGGAAGGAAGCAAAGAAAAGTTGTCCAAAACAGCTTCCAGTGGAATGTTCATGTGATTGGAAAAGTCAGGAGAGTGGTAAGGTACTGTTTTCTATCAGTTGGCAAGCTGCGCACCCAATGCCAGTGTTGTACAGCTTCCTTCTGCGCCTTTCCGATGCTGCCGCTCTCTCCGGCTCCCGGAGGCGAAGAAGCGGCTTCTTCGCGCAAAGACGATTGTGCCGCTCGCAGGGCTCTCGTTAGAGCGGCTTCTGCCGAAAGACGCCCGGGAGCGGCGCTTAGCTCCGGAGAGCCATCGTACCTTGGTCTTTAGCGTCTTTTGTAGTCTACATCTTACCAGAAAGCTTTTCCACTATGTCTGGCTAGGAAAAACTGTGCCAGCACAGAAAACATCTCCCATCGTGTTCTAGACGTTCCACGGAGGTCTGCCAAGTGTTTGGAAGGAAGCAAAGAAAAGTTGTCCAAAACAGCTTCCAGTGGAATGTTCATGTGATTGGAAAAGTCAGGAGTGTGGTAAGGTACTGTTTTCTGTCAGTTGGCAAGCTGCGCACACAATCCCAGTGTTGTACAGCTTCCTTCTGCGCCTTTCCGAAGCTGCAGCTCTCTCCGGCTCCCGGAGGCGAAGAAGCGGCTTCTTCGCGCAAAGACGATTGTGCCGCTCGCAGGGCTCTCCTTAGCGCGGCTTCTGCCGAAAGACGCCCGGGAGCGGCGCTTATCTCCGGAGAGCATCGTACCTTGGTCTTTAGCGTCTTTTGTAGTCTACATCTTAGCAGAAAGCTTTTCCACTATGTCTGGCTAGGAAATACTGTGCCAGCACAGAAAACATCTCCCATCGTGTTCTAGACGTTCCACGGAGGTCTGCCAAGTGTTTGGAAGGAAGCAAAGAAAAGTTGTCCAAAACAGCTTCAAATCGAATGTTCATGTGATTGGAAAAGTCAGGAGAGTGGTAAGGTACTGTTTTCTATCAGTTGGCAAGCTGTGCACACAATCCCAGTGTTGTACAGCTTCCTTCTGCGCCTTTCCGAAGCTGCCGCTCTCTCCGGCTCCCGGAGGCGAAGAAGCGGCTTCTTCGCGCAAAGACGATTGTGCCGCTCGCAGGGCTCTCCTTAGCGCGGCTTCTGCCGAAAGACGCCCGGGAGCGGCGCTTAGCTCCGGAGAGCATCGTACCTTGGTCTTTAGCGTCTTTTGTAGTCTACATCTTAGCAGAAAGCTTTTCCACTATGTCTGGCTAGGAAATACTGTGCCAGCACAGAAAACATCTCCCATCGTGTTCTAGACGTTCCACGGAGGTCTGCCAAGTGTTTGGAAGGAAGCAAAGAAAAGTTGTCCAAAACAGCTTCCAGTGGAATGTTCATGTGATTGGAAAAGTCAGGAGAGTGGTAAGGTACTGTTTTCTATCAGTTGGCAAGCTGCGCACACAATCCCAGTGTTGCACAGCTTCCTTCTGCGCCTTTCCGAAGCTGCCGCTCTCTCCGGCTCCCGGAGGCGAAGAAGCGGCTTCTTCGCGCAAAGACGATTGTGCCGCTCGCAGGGCTCTCCTTAGCGCCGCTTCTGCCAAAAGACGCCCGGGAGCGGCGCTTAGCTCCGGAGAGCCATCGTACCTCGGTCTTTAGCGTCTTTTGTAGTCTACATCTTAGCAGAAAGCTTTTCCACTATGTCTGGCTAGGAAAAACTGTGCCAGCACAGAAAACATCTCCCATCGTGTTCTAGACGTTCCACGGAGGTCTGCCAAGTGTTTGGAAGGAAGCAAAGAAAAGTTGTCCAAAACAGCTTCCAGTGGAATGTTCATGTGATTGGAAAAGTCAGGAGAGTGGTAAGGTACTGTTTTCTATCAGTTGGCAAGCTGCGCACACAATGCCAGTGTTGTACAGCTTCCTTCTGCGCCTTTCCGAAGCTGCCGCTCTCTCCGGCTCCCGGAGGCGAAGAAGCGGCTTCTTCGCGCAAAGACGATTGTGCCGCTCGCAGGGCTCTCCTTAGCGCCGCTTCTGCCAAAAGACGCCCGGGAGCGGCGCTTAGCTCCGGAGAGCCATCGTACCTCGGTCTTTAGCGTCTTTTGTAGTCTACATCTTAGCAGAAAGCTTTTCCACTATGTCTGGCTAGGAAAAACTGTGCCAGCACAGAAAACATCTCCCATCGTGTTCTAGACGTTCCACGGAGGTCTGCCAAGTGTTTGGAAGGAAGCAAAGAAAAGTTGTCCAAAACAGCTTCCAGTGGAATGTTCATGTGATTGGAAAAGTCAGGAGAGTGGTAAGGTACTGTTTTCTATCAGTTGGCAAGCTGCGCACACAATGCCAGTGTTGTACAGCTTCCTTCTGCGCCTTTCCGAAGCTGCCGCTCTCTCCGGCTCCCGGAGGCGAAGAAGCGGCTTCTTCGCGCAAAGACGATTGTGCCGCTCGCAGGGCTCTCCTTAGCGCCGCTTCTGCCAAAAGACGCCCGGGAGCGGCGCTTAGCTCCGGAGAGCCATCGTAACTCGGTCTTTAGCGTCTTTTGTAGTCTACATCTTAGCAGAAAGCTTTTCCACTATGTCTGGCTAGGAAAAACTGTGCCAGCACAGAAAACAGCTCCCATCGTGTTCTAGACGTTCCACGGAGGTCTGCCAGGTGTTTGGAAGGAAGCAAAGAAAAGTTGTCCAAAACAGCTTCCAGTGGAATGTTCATGTGATTGGAAAAGTCAGGAGAGTGGTAAGGTACTGTTTTCTCTCAGTTGGCAAGCTGTGCACACAATCCCAGTGTTATACAGCTTCCTTCTGCGCCTTTCCGAAGCTGCCGCTCTCTCCGGCTCCCGGAGGCGAAGAAGCGGCTTCTTCGCGCAAAGACGATTGTGCCGCTCGCAGGGCTCTCCTTAGCGCGGCTTCTGCCGAAAGAAGCCCGGGAGCGGCGCTTAGCTCCGGAGAGCATCGTACCTTGGTCTTTAGCCTCTCTTGTAGTCTACATCTTAGCAGAAAGCTTTTCCACTATGTCTGGCTAGGAAAAACTGTGCCAGCACAGAAAACAGCTCCCATCGTGTTCTAGACGTTCCACGGAGGTCTGCCAAGTGTTTGGAAGGAAGCAAAGAAAAGTTGTCCAAAACAGCTTCCAGTGGAATGTTCATGTGATTGGAAAAGTCAGGAGTGTGGTAAGGTACTGTTTTCTATCAGTTGGCAAGCTGCGCACACAATCCCAGTGTTGTACAGCTTCCTTCTGCGCCTTTCCGAAGCTGCCGCTCTCTCCGGCTCCCGGAGGCGAAGAAGCGGCTTCTTCGCGCAAAGACGATTGTGCCGCTCGCAGGGCTCTCCTTAGCCCGGCTTCTGCCGAAAGACGCCCGGGAGCGGCGCTTAGCTCCGGAGAGCATCGTACCTTGGTCTTTAGCGTCTTTTGTAGTCTACAGCTTAGCAGAAAGCTTTTCCACTATGTCTGGCTAGGAAAAACTGTGCCAGCACAGAAAACATCTCCCATCGTGTTCTAGACGTTCCACGGAGGTCTGCCAAGTGTTTGGAAGGAAGCAAAGAAAAGTTGTCCAAAACAGCTTCCAGTGGAATGTTCATGTGATTGGAAAAGTCAGGAGTGTGGTAAGGTACTGTTTTCTATCAGTTGGCAAGCTGCGCACACAATCCCAGTGTTGTACAGCTTCCTTCTGCGCCTTTCCGAAGCTGCCGCTCTCTCCGGCTCCCGGAGGCGAAGAAGCGGCTTCTTCGCGCAAAGACGATTGTGCCGCTCGCAGGGCTCTCCTTAGCGCGGCTACTGCCGAAAGACGCCCGGGAGCGGCGCTTATCTCCGGAGAGCATCGTACCTTGGTCTTTAGCGTCTTTTGTAGTCTACATCTTAGCAGAAAGCTTTTCCACTATGTCTGGCTAGGAAATACTGTGCCAGCACAGAAAACATCTCCCATCGTGTTCTAGACGTTCCACGGAGGTCTGCCAAGTGTTTGGAAGGAAGCAAAGAAAAGTTGTCCAAAACAGCTTCCAGTGGAATGTTCATGTGATTGGAAAAGTCAGGAGAGTGGTAAGGTACTGTTTTCTATCAGTTGGCAAGCTGCGCACACAATCCCAGTGTTGCACAGCTTCCTTCTGCGCCTTTCCGAAGCTGCCGCTCTCTCCGGCTCCCGGAGGCGAAGAAGCGGCTTCTTCGCGCAAAGACGATTGTGCCGCTCGCAGGGCTCTCCTTAGCGCGGCTACTGCCGAAAGACGCCCGGGAGCGGCGCTTATCTCCGGAGAGCATCGTACCTTGGTCTTTAGCGTCTTTTGTAGTCTACATCTTAGCAGAAAGCTTTTCCACTATGTCTGGCTAGGAAATACTGTGCCAGCACAGAAAACATCTCCCATCGTGTTCTAGACGTTCCACGGAGGTCTGCCAAGTGTTTGGAAGGAAGCAAAGAAAAGTTGTCCAAAACAGCTTCCAGTGGAATGTTCATGTGATTGGAAAAGTCAGGAGAGTGGTAAGGTACTGTTTTCTATCAGTTGGCAAGCTGCGCACACAATCCCAGTGTTGCACAGCTTCCTTCTGCGCCTTTCCGAAGCTGCCGCTCTCTCCGGCTCCCGGAGGCGAAGAAGCGGCTTCTTCGCGCAAAGACGATTGTGCCGCTCGCAGGGCTCTCCTTAGCGTCGCTTCTGCCGAAAGACGCCCGGGAGCGGCGCTTAGCTCCGGAGAGCCATCGTACCTTGGTCTTTAGCGTCTTTTGTAGTCTACATCTTAGCAGAAAGCTTTTCCACTATGTCTGGCTAGGAAAAACTGTGCCAGCACAGAAAACATCTCCCATCGTGTTCTAGACGTTCCACGGAGGTCTGCCAAGTGTTTGGAAGGAAGCAAAGAAAAGTTGTCCAAAACAGCTTCCAGTGGAATGTTCATGTGATTGGAAAAGTCAGGAGAGTGGTAAGGTACTGTTTTCTATCAGTTGGCAAGCTGCGCACACAATCCCAGTGTTGTACAGCTTCCTTCTGCGCCTTTCCGAAGCTGCCGCTCTCTCCGGCTCCCGGAGGCGAAGAAGCGGCTTCTTCGCGCAAAGACGATTGTGCCGCTCGCAGGGATCTCGTCAGCACCGCTACTGCCGAAAGACGCCCGGGAGCGGCGCTTAGCTCCGGAGAGCATCGTACCTTGGTCTTTAGCGTCTTTTGTAGTCTACATCTTAGCAGAAAGCTTTTCCACTATGTCTGGCTAGGAAATACTGTGCCAGCACAGAAAACATCTCCCATCGTGTTCTAGACGTTCCACGGAGGTCTGCCAAGTGTTTGGAAGGAAGCAAAGAAAAGTTGTCCAAAACAGCTTCCAGTGGAATGTTCATGTGATTGGAAAAGTCAGGAGAGTGGTAAGGTACTGTTTTCTATCAGTTGGCAAACTGCGCACACAATCCTAGTGTTGTACAGCTTCCTTCTGCGCCTTTCCGAAGCTGCCGCTCTCTCCGGCTCCCGGAGGCGAAGAAGCGGCTTCTTCGCGCAAAGACGATTGTGCCGCTCGCAGGGCTCTCCTTAGCGCGGCTTCTGCCGAAAGACGCCCGGGAGCGGCGCTTAGCTCCGGAGAGCATCGTACCTTGGTCTTTAGCCTCTCTTGTCGTCTACCTCTTAGCAGAAAGATTTTCCACTATGTCTGGCGAGGAAAAACTGTGCCAGCACAGAAAACAGCTCCCATCGTGTTCTAGACGTTCCACGGAGGTCTGCCAGGTGTTTGGAAGGAAGCAAAGAAAAGTTGTCCAAAACAGCTTCCAGTGGAATGTTCATGTGATTGGAAAAGTCAGGAGAGTGGTAAGGTACTGTTTTCTGTCAGTTGGCAAGCTGCGCACACAATCCCAGTGTTGTACAGCTTCCTTCTGCGCCTTTCCGAAGCTGCCGCTCTCTCCGGCTCCCGGAGGCGAAGAAGCGGCTTCTTCGCGCAAAGACGATTGTGCCGCTCGCAGGGCTCTCCTTAGCGCCGCTTCTGCCGAAAGACGCCCGGGAGCGGCGCTTAGCTCCGGAGAGCATCGTACCTTGGTCTTTAGCCTCTCTAGTCGTCTACCTCTTAGCAGAAAGCTTTTCCACTATGTCTGGCGAGGAAAAACTGTGCCAGCACAGAAAACATCTCCCATCGTGTTCTAGACGTGCCACGGAGGTCTGCCAAGTGTTTGGAAGGAAGCAAAGAAAAGTTGTCCAAAACAGCTTCCAGTGGAATGTTCATGTGATTGGAAAAGTCAGGAGAGTGGTAAGGTACTGTTTTCTATCAGTTGGCAAGCTGCGCACACAATGCCAGTGTTGTACAGCTTCCTTCTGCGCCTTTCCGATGCTGCCGCTCTCTCCGGCTCCCGGAGGCGAAGAAGCGGCTTCTTCGCGCAAAGACGATTGTGCCGCTCGCAGGGCTCTCGTTAGAGCGGCTTCTGCCGAAAGACGCCCGGGAGCGGCGCTTAGCTCCGGAGAGCCATCGTACCTTGGTCTTTAGCGTCTTTTGTAGTCTACATCTTACCAGAAAGCTTTTCCACTATGTCTGGCTAGGAAAAACTGTGCCAGCACAGAAAACATCTCCCATCGTGTTCTAGACGTTCCACGGAGGTCTGCCAAGTGTTTGGAAGGAAGCAAAGAAAAGTTGTCCAAAACAGCTTCCAGTGGAATGTTCATGTGATTGGAAAAGTCAGGAGTGTGGTAAGGTACTGTTTTCTGTCAGTTGGCAAGCTGCGCACACAATCCCAGTGTTGTACAGCTTCCTTCTGCGCCTTTCCGAAGCTGCAGCTCTCTCCGGCTCCCGGAGGCGAAGAAGCGGCTTCTTCGCGCAAAGACGATTGTGCCGCTCGCAGGGCTCTCCTTAGCGCGGCTTCTGCCGAAAGACGCCCGGGAGCGGCGCTTAGCTCCGGAGAGCATCGTACCTTGGTCTTTAGCGTCTTTTGTAGTCTACATCTTAGCAGAAAGCTTTTCCACTATGTCTGGCTAGGAAATACTGTGCCAGCACAGAAAACATCTCCCATCGTGTTCTAGACGTTCCACGGAGGTCTGCCAAGTGTTTGGAAGGAAGCAAAGAAAAGTTGTCCAAAACAGCTTCAAATCGAATGTTCATGTGATTGGAAAAGTCAGGAGAGTGGTAAGGTACTGTTTTCTATCAGTTGGCAAGCTGCGCACACAATCGCAGTGTTGTACAGCTTCCTTCTGCGCCTTTCCGAAGCTGCCGCTCTCTCCGGCTCCCGGAGGCGAAGAAGCGGCTTCTTCGCGCAAAGACGATTGTGCCGCTCGCAGGGCTCTCCTTAGCGCGGCTTCTGCCGAAAGACGCCCGGGAGCGGCGCTTATCTCCGGAGAGCATCGTACCTTGGTCTTTAGCGTCTTTTGTAGTCTACATCTTAGCAGAAAGCTTTTCCACTATGTCTGGCTAGGAAATACTGTGCCAGCACAGAAAACATCTCCCATCGTGTTCTAGACGTTCCACGGAGGTCTGCCAAGTGTTTGGAAGGAAGCAAAGAAAAGTTGTCCAAAACAGCTTCCAGTGGAATGTTCATGTGATTGGAAAAGTCAGGAGAGTGGTAAGGTACTGTTTTCTATCAGTTGGCAAGCTGCGCACACAATCCCAGTGTTGCACAGCTTCCTTCTGCGCCTTTCCGAAGCTGCCGCTCTCTCCGGCTCCCGGAGGCGAAGAAGCGGCTTCTTCGCGCAAAGACGATTGTGCCGCTCGCAGGGCTCTCCTTAGCGCCGCTTCTGCCAAAAGACGCCCGGGAGCGGCGCTTAGCTCCGGAGAGCCATCGTACCTCGGTCTTTAGCGTCTTTTGTAGTCTACATCTTAGCAGAAAGCTTTTCCACTATGTCTGGCTAGGAAAAACTGTGCCAGCACAGAAAACATCTCCCATCGTGTTCTAGACGTTCCACGGAGGTCTGCCAAGTGTTTGGAAGGAAGCAAAGAAAAGTTGTCCAAAACAGCTTCCAGTGGAATGTTCATGTGATTGGAAAAGTCAGGAGAGTGGTAAGGTACTGTTTTCTATCAGTTGGCAAGCTGCGCACACAATCCCAGTGTTGCACAGCTTCCTTCTGCGCCTTTCCGAAGCTGCCGCTCTCTCCGGCTCCCGGAGGCGAAGAAGCGGCTTCTTCGCGCAAAGACGATTGTGCCGCTCGCAGGGCTCTCCTTAGCGCGGCTTCTGCCGAAAGACGCCCGGGAGCGGCGCTTAGCTCCGGAGAGCATCGTACCTTGGTCTTTAGCCTCTCTTGTCGTCTACCTCTTAGCAGAAAGCTTTTCCACTATGTCTGGCTAGGAAAAACTGTGCCAGCACAGAAAACAGCTCCCATCGTGTTCTAGACGTTCCACGGAGGTCTGCCAGGTGTTTGGAAGGAAGCAAAGAAAAGTTGTCCAAAACAGCTTCCAGTGGAATGTTCATGTGATTGGAAAAGTCAGGAGTGTGGTAAGGTACTGTTTTCTGTCAGTTGGCAAGCTGCGCACACAATCGCAGTGTTGTACAGCTTCCTTCTGCGCCTTTCCGAAGCTGCCGCTCTCTCCGGCTCCCGGAGGCGAAGAAGCGGCTTCTTCCCGCAAAGACGATTGTGCCGCTCGCAGGGCTCTCCTTAGCGCCGCTTCTGCCGAAAGACGCCCGGGAGCGGCGCTTAGCTCCGGAGAGCATCGTACCTTGGTCTTTAGCCTCTCTTGTCGTCTACCTCTTAGCAGAAAGCTTTTCCACTATGTCTGGCTAGGAAAAACTGTGCCAGCACAGAAAACAGCTCCCATCGTGTTCTAGACGTTCCACGGAGGTCTGCCAGGTGTTTGGAAGGAAGCAAAGAAAAGTTGTCCAAAACAGCTTCCAGTGGAATGTTCATGTGATTGGAAAAGTCAGGAGAGTGGTAAGGTACTGTTTTCTCTCAGTTGGCAAGCTGTGCACACAATCCCAGTGTTGTACAGCTTCCTTCTGCGCCTTTCCGAAGCTGCCGCTCTCTCCGGCTCCCGGAGGCGAAGAAGCGGCTTCTTCGCGCAAAGACGATTGTGCCGCTCGCAGGGCTCTCCTTAGCGCGGCTTCTGCCGAAAGAAGCCCGGGAGCGGCGCTTAGCTCCGGAGAGCATCGTACCTTGGTCTTTAGCGTCTATTGTAGTCTACGTCTTAGCAGAAAGCTTTTCCACTATGTCTGGCTAGGAAAAACTGTGCCAGCACAGAAAACATCTCCCATCGTGTTCTAGACGTTCCACGGAGGTCTGCCAAGTGTTTGGAAGGAAGCAAAGAAAAGTTGTCCAAAACAGCTTCCAGTGGAATGTTCATGTGATTGGAAAAGTCAGGAGTGTGGTAAGGTACTGTTTTCTATCAGTTGGCAAGCTGCGCACACAATGCCAGTGTTGTACAGCTTCCTTCTGCGCCTTTCCGATGCTGCCGCTCTCTCCGGCTCCCGGAGGCGAAGAAGCGGCTTCTTCGCGCAAAGACGATTGTGCCGCTCGCAGGGCTCTCCTTAGCGCCGCTTCTGCCGAAAGACGCCCGGGAGCGGCGCTTAGCTCCGGAGAGCATCGTACCTTGGTCTTTAGCGTCTTTTGTAGTCTACAGCTTAGCAGAAAGCTTTTCCACTATGTCTGGCTAGGAAAAACTGTGCCAGCACAGAAAACATCTCCCATCGTGTTCTAGACGTTCCACGGAGGTCTGCCAAGTGTTTGGAAGGAAGCAAAGAAAAGTTGTCCAAAACAGCTTCCAGTGGAATGTTCATGTGATTGGAAAAGTCAGGAGTGTGGTAAGGTACTGTTTTCTGTCAGTTGGCAAGCTGCGCACACAATCCCAGTGTTGTACAGCTTCCTTCTGCGCCTTTCCGAAGCTGCCGCTCTCTCCGGCTCCCGGAGGCGAAGAAGCGGCTTCTTCGCGCAAAGACGATTGTGCCGCTCGCAGGGCTCTCCTTAGCGCGGCTACTGCCGAAAGACGCCCGGGAGCTGCGCTTATCTCCGGAGAGCATCGTACCTTGGTCTTTAGCGTCTTTTGTAGTCTACATCTTAGCAGAAAGCTTTTCCACTATGTCTGACTAGGAAATACTGTGCCAGCACAGAAAACATCTCCCATCGTGTTCTAGACGTTCCACGGAGGTCTGCCAAGTGTTTGGAAGGAAGCAAAGAAAAGTTGTCCAAAACAGCTTCCAGTGGAATGTTCATGTGATTGGAAAAGTCAGGAGAGTGGTAAGGTACTGTTTTCTATCAGTTGGCAAGCTGCGCACACAATCCCAGTGTTGCACAGCTTCCTTCTGCGCCTTTCCGAAGCTGCCGCTCTCTCCGGCTCCCGGAGGCGAAGAAGCGGCTTCTTCGCGCAAAGACGATTGTGCCGCTCGCAGGGCTCTCCTTAGCGCCGCTTCTGCCGAAAGACGCCCGGGAGCGGCGCTTAGCTCCGGAGAGCCATCGTACCTTGGTCTTTAGCGTCTTTTGTAGTCTACATCTTAGCAGAAAGCTTTTCCACTATGTCTGGCTAGGAAAAACTGTGCCAGCACAGAAAACATCTCCCATCGTGTTCTAGACGTTCCACGGAGGTCTGCCAAGTGTTTGGAAGGAAGCAAAGAAAAGTTGTCCAAAACAGCTTCAAATTGAATGTTCATGTGATTGGAAAAGTCAGGAGAGTGGTAAGGTACTGTTTTCTATCAGTTGGCAAGCTGCGCACACAATCGCAGTGTTGTACAGCTTCCTTCTGCGCCTTTCCGAAGCTGCCGCTCTCTCCGGCTCCCGGAGGCGAAGAAGCGGCTTCTTCGCGCAAAGACGATTGTGCCGCTCGCAGGGCTCTCCTTAGCGCGGCTTCTGCCGAAAGAAGCCCGGGAGCGGCGCTTAGCTCCGGAGAGCATCGTACCTTGGTTTTTAGCCTCTCTTGTCGTCTACCTCTTAGCAGAAAGCTTTTCCACTATGTCTGGCGAGGAAATACTGTGCCAGCACAGAAAACATCTCCCATCGTGTTCTAGACGTTCCACGGAGGTCTGCCAAGTGTTTGGAAGGAAGCAAAGAAAAGTTGTCCAAAACAGCTTCCAGTGGAATGTTCATGTGATTGGAAAAGTCAGGAGAGTGGTAAGGTACTGTTTTCTATCAGTTGGCAAGCTGCGCACACAATCCCAGTGTTGTACAGCTTCCTTCTGCGCCTTTCCGAAGCTGCCGCTCTCTCCGGCTCCCGGAGGCGAAGAAGCGGCTTCTTCGCGCAAAGACGATTGTGCCGCTCGCAGGGCTCTCCTTAGCGCCGCTTCTGCCAAAAGACGCCCGGGAGCGGCGCTTAGCTCCGGAGAGCATCGTACCTCGGTCTTTAGCGTCTTTTGTAGTCTACATCTTAGCAGAAAGCTTTTCCACTATGTCTGGCTAGGAAAAACTGTGCCAGCACAGAAAACAGCTCCCATCGTGTTTTAGACGTTCCACGAAGGTCTGCCAAGTGTTTGGAAGGAAGCAAAGAAAAGTTGTCCAAAACAGCTTCCAGTGGAATGTTCATGTGATTGGAAAAGTCAGGAGAGTGGTAAGGTACTGTTTTCTGTCAGTTGGCAAGCTGCGCACACAATCCCAGTGTTGTACAGCTTCCTTCTGCGCCTTTCCGAAGCTGCCGCTCTCTCCGGCTCCCGGAGGCGAAGAAGCGGCTTCTTCGCGCAAAGACGATTGTGCCGCTCGCAGGGCTCTCCTTAGCGCGGCTTCTGCCGAAAGACGCCCGGGAGCGGCGCTTATCTCCGGAGAGCATCGTACCTTGGTCTTTAGCGTCTTTTGTAGTCTACCTCTTAGCAGAAAGCTTTTCCACTATGTCTGGCTAGGAAATACTGTGCCAGCACAGAAAACATCTCCCATCGTGTTCTAGACGTTCCACGGAGGTCTGCCAAGTGTTTGGAAGGAAGCAAAGAAAAGTTGTCCAAAACAGCTTCCAGTGGAATGTTCATGTGATTGGAAAAGTCAGGAGAGTGGTAAGGTACTGTTTTCTATCAGTTGGCAAGCTGTGCACACAATCGCAGTGTTGTACAGCTTCCTTCTGCGCCTTTCCGAAGCTGCCGCTCTCTCCGGCTCCCGGAGGCGAAGAAGCGGCTTCTTCGCGCAAAGACGATTGTGCCGCTCGCAGGGCTCTCCTTAGCGCGGCTTCTGCCGAAAGACGCCCGGGAGCGACGCTTAGCTCCGGAGAGCATCGTACCTTGGTCTTTAGCCTCTCTTGTCGTCTACCTCTTAGCAGAAAGCTTTTCCACTATGTCTGGCTATGAAATACTGTGCCAGCACAGAAAACATCTCCCATCGTGTTCTAGACGTTCCACGGAGGTCTGCCAAGTGTTTGGAAGGAAGCAAAGAAAAGTTGTCTAAACAGCTTCCAGTGGAATGTTCATGTGATTGGAAAAGTCAGGAGAGTGGTAAGGTACTGTTTTCTATCAGTTGGCAAGCTGCGCACACAATCCCAGTGTTGTACAGCTTCCTTCTGCGCCTTTCCGAAGCTGCCGCTCTCTCCGGCTCCCGGAGGCGAAGAAGCGGCTTCTTCGCGCAAAGACGATTGTGCCGCTCGCAGGGCTCTCCTTAGCGCCGCTTCTGCCAAAAGACGCCCGGGAGCGGCGCTTAGCTCCGGAGAGCCATCGTACCTTGATCTTTAGCGTCTTTTGTAGTCTACATCTTAGCAGAAAGCTTTTCCACTATGTCTGGCTAGGAAAAACTGTGCCAGCACAGAAAACATCTCCCATCGTGTTCTAGACGTTCCACGGAGGTCTGCCAAGTGTTTGGAAGGAAGCAAAGAAAAGTTGTCCAAAACAGCTTCAAATCGAATGTTCATGTGATTGGAAAAGTCAGGAGAGTGGTAAGGTACTGTTTTCTATCAGTTGGCAAGCTGCGCACACAATCGCAGTATTGTACAGCTTCCTTCTGCGCCTTTCCGAAGCTGCCGCTCTCTCCGGCTCCCGGAGGCGAAGAAGCGGCTTCTTCGCGCAAAGACGATTGTGCCGCTCGCAGGGCTCTCCTTAGCGCGGCTTCTGCCGAAAGACGCCCGGGAGCGGCGCTTATCTCCGGAGAGCATCGTACCTTGGTCTTTAGCGTCTTTTGTAGTCTACATCTTAGCAGAAAGCTTTTCCACTATGTCTGGCTAGGAAATACTGTGCCAGCACAGAAAACATCTCCCATCGTGTTCTAGACGTTCCACGGAGGTCTGCCAAGTGTTTGGAAGGAAGCAAAGAAAAGTTGTCCAAAACAGCTTCCAGTGGAATGTTCATGTGATTGGAAAAGTCAGGAGTGTGGTAAGGTACTGTTTTCTCTCAGTTGGCAAGCTGCGCACACAATCCCAGTGTTGTACAGCTTCCTTCTGCGCCTTTCCGAAGCTGCCGCTCTCTCCGGCTACCGGAGGCGAAGAAGCGGCTTCTTTGCGCAAAGACGATTGTGCCGCTCGCAGGGCTCTCCTTAGCGCGGCTTCTGCCGAAAGACGCCCGGGAGCGGCGCTTAGCTCTGGAGAGTATCGTACCTTGGTCTTTAGGGTCTTTTGTAATCTACATCTTAGCAGAAAGCTTTTCCACTATGTCTGGCGAGGAAAAACTGTGCCAGCACAGAAAACATCTCCCATCGTGTTCTAGACGTTCCAAGGAGGTCTGCCAAGTGTTTGGAAGGAAGCAAAGAAAAGTTGTCCAAAACAGCTTCCAGTGGAATGTTCATGTGATTGGAAAAGTCAGGAGTGTGGTAAGGTACTGTTTTCTATCAGTTGGCAAGCTGCGCACACAATCCCAGTGTTGTACAGCTTCCTTCTGCGCCTTTCCGAAGCTGCCGCTCTCTCCGGCTCCCGGAGGCGAAGAAGCGGCTTCTTCGCGCAAAGACGATTGTGCCGCTCGCAGGGCTCTCCTTAGCCCGGCTTCTGCCGAAAGACGCCCGGGAGCGGCGCTTAGCTCCGGAGAGCATCGTACCTTGGTCTTTAGCGTCTTTTGTAGTCTACAGCTTAGCAGAAAGCTTTTCCACTATGTCTGGCTAGGAAAAACTGTGCCAGCACAGAAAACATCTCCCATCGTGTTCTAGACGTTCCACGGAGGTCTGCCAAGTGTTTGGAAGGAAGCAAAGAAAAGTTGTCCAAAACAGCTTCCAGTGGAATGTTCATGTGATTGGAAAAGTCAGGAGTGTGGTAAGGTACTGTTTTCTGTCAGTTGGCAAGCTGCGCACACAATCCCAGTGTTGTACAGCTTCCTTCTGCGCCTTTCCGAAGCTGCCGCTCTCTCCGGCTCCCGGAGGCGAAGAAGCGGCTTCTTCGCGCAAAGACGATTGTGCCGCTCGCAGGGCTCTCCTTAGCGCGGCTACTGCCGAAAGACGCCCGGGAGCGGCGCTTATCTCCGGAGAGCATCGTACCTTGGTCTTTAGCGTCTTTTGTAGTCTACATCTTAGCAGAAAGCTTTTCCACTATGTCTGGCTAGGAAATACTGTGCCAGCACAGAAAACATCTCCCATCGTGTTCTAGACGTTCCACGGAGGTCTGCCAAGTGTTTGGAAGGAAGCAAAGAAAAGTTGTCCAAAACAGCTTCCAGTGGAATGTTCATGTGATTGGAAAAGTCAGGAGAGTGGTAAGGTACTGTTTTCTATCAGTTGGCAAGCTGCGCACACAATCCCAGTGTTGCACAGCTTCCTTCTGCGCCTTTCCGAAGCTGCCGCTCTCTCCGGCTCCCGGAGGCGAAGAAGCGGCTTCTTCGCGCAAAGACGATTGTGCCGCTCGCAGGGCTCTCCTTAGCGCGGCTACTGCCGAAAGACGCCCGGGAGCGGCGCTTATCTCCGGAGAGCATCGTACCTTGGTCTTTAGCGTCTTTTGTAGTCTACATCTTAGCAGAAAGCTTTTCCACTATGTCTGGCTAGGAAATACTGTGCCAGCACAGAAAACATCTCCCATCGTGTTCTAGACGTTCCACGGAGGTCTGCCAAGTGTTTGGAAGGAAGCAAAGAAAAGTTGTCCAAAACAGCTTCCAGTGGAATGTTCATGTGATTGGAAAAGTCAGGAGAGTGGTAAGGTACTGTTTTCTATCAGTTGGCAAGCTGCGCACACAATCCCAGTGTTGCACAGCTTCCTTCTGCGCCTTTCCGAAGCTGCCGCTCTCTCCGGCTCCCGGAGGCGAAGAAGCGGCTTCTTCGCGCAAAGACGATTGTGCCGCTCGCAGGGCTCTCCTTAGCGTCGCTTCTGCCGAAAGACGCCCGGGAGCGGCGCTTAGCTCCGGAGAGCCATCGTACCTTGGTCTTTAGCGTCTTTTGTAGTCTACATCTTAGCAGAAAGCTTTTCCACTATGTCTGGCTAGGAAAAACTGTGCCAGCACAGAAAACATCTCCCATCGTGTTCTAGACGTTCCACGGAGGTCTGCCAAGTGTTTGGAAGGAAGCAAAGAAAAGTTGTCCAAAACAGCTTCCAGTGGAATGTTCATGTGATTGGAAAAGTCAGGAGAGTGGTAAGGTACTGTTTTCTATCAGTTGGCAAGCTGCGCACACAATCCCAGTGTTGTACAGCTTCCTTCTGCGCCTTTCCGAAGCTGCCGCTCTCTCCGGCTCCCGGAGGCGAAGAAGCGGCTTCTTCGCGCAAAGACGATTGTGCCGCTCGCAGGGATCTCGTCAGCACCGCTACTGCCGAAAGACGCCCGGGAGCGGCGCTTAGCTCCGGAGAGCATCGTACCTTGGTCTTTAGCGTCTTTTGTAGTCTACATCTTAGCAGAAAGCTTTTCCACTATGTCTGGCTAGGAAATACTGTGCCAGCACAGAAAACATCTCCCATCGTGTTCTAGACGTTCCACGGAGGTCTGCCAAGTGTTTGGAAGGAAGCAAAGAAAAGTTGTCCAAAACAGCTTCCAGTGGAATGTTCATGTGATTGGAAAAGTCAGGAGAGTGGTAAGGTACTGTTTTCTATCAGTTGGCAAACTGCGCACACAATCCTAGTGTTGTACAGCTTCCTTCTGCGCCTTTCCGAAGCTGCCGCTCTCTCCGGCTCCCGGAGGCGAAGAAGCGGCTTCTTCGCGCAAAGACGATTGTGCCGCTCGCAGGGCTCTCCTTAGCGCGGCTTCTGCCGAAAGACGCCCGGGAGCGGCGCTTAGCTCCGGAGAGCATCGTACCTTGGTCTTTAGCCTCTCTTGTCGTCTACCTCTTAGCAGAAAGATTTTCCACTATGTCTGGCGAGGAAAAACTGTGCCAGCACAGAAAACAGCTCCCATCGTGTTCTAGACGTTCCACGGAGGTCTGCCAGGTGTTTGGAAGGAAGCAAAGAAAAGTTGTCCAAAACAGCTTCCAGTGGAATGTTCATGTGATTGGAAAAGTCAGGAGAGTGGTAAGGTACTGTTTTCTGTCAGTTGGCAAGCTGCGCACACAATCCCAGTGTTGTACAGCTTCCTTCTGCGCCTTTCCGAAGCTGCCGCTCTCTCCGGCTCCCGGAGGCGAAGAAGCGGCTTCTTCGCGCAAAGACGATTGTGCCGCTCGCAGGGCTCTCCTTAGCGCCGCTTCTGCCGAAAGACGCCCGGGAGCGGCGCTTAGCTCCGGAGAGCATCGTACCTTGGTCTTTAGCCTCTCTAGTCGTCTACCTCTTAGCAGAAAGCTTTTCCACTATGTCTGGCGAGGAAAAACTGTGCCAGCACAGAAAACATCTCCCATCGTGTTCTAGACGTGCCACGGAGGTCTGCCAAGTGTTTGGAAGGAAGCAAAGAAAAGTTGTCCAAAACAGCTTCCAGTGGAATGTTCATGTGATTGGAAAAGTCAGGAGAGTGGTAAGGTACTGTTTTCTATCAGTTGGCAAGCTGCGCACACAATGCCAGTGTTGTACAGCTTCCTTCTGCGCCTTTCCGATGCTGCCGCTCTCTCCGGCTCCCGGAGGCGAAGAAGCGGCTTCTTCGCGCAAAGACGATTGTGCCGCTCGCAGGGCTCTCGTTAGAGCGGCTTCTGCCGAAAGACGCCCGGGAGCGGCGCTTAGCTCCGGAGAGCCATCGTACCTTGGTCTTTAGCGTCTTTTGTAGTCTACATCTTACCAGAAACCTTTTCCACTATGTCTGGCTAGGAAAAACTGTGCCAGCACAGAAAACATCTCCCATCGTGTTCTAGACGTTCCACGGAGGTCTGCCAAGTGTTTGGAAGGAAGCAAAGAAAAGTTGTCCAAAACAGCTTCCAGTGGAATGTTCATGTGATTGGAAAAGTCAGGAGTGTGGTAAGGTACTGTTTTCTGTCAGTTGGCAAGCTGCGCACACAATCCCAGTGTTGTACAGCTTCCTTCTGCGCCTTTCCGAAGCTGCAGCTCTCTCCGGCTCCCGGAGGCGAAGAAGCGGCTTCTTCGCGCAAAGACGATTGTGCCGCTCGCAGGGCTCTCCTTAGCGCGGCTTCTGCCGAAAGACGCCCGGGAGCTGCGCTTATCTCCGGAGAGCATCGTACCTTGGTCTTTAGCGTCTTTTGTAGTCTACATCTTAGCAGAAAGCTTTTCCACTATGTCTGGCTAGGAAATACTGTGCCAGCACAGAAAACATCTCCCATCGTGTTCTAGACGTTCCACGGAGGTCTGCCAAGTGTTTGGAAGGAAGCAAAGAAAAGTTGTCCAAAACAGCTTCCAGTGGAATGTTCATGTGATTGGAAAAGTCAGGAGAGTGGTAAGGTACTGTTTTCTATCAGTTGGCAAGCTGCGCACACAATGCCAGTGTTGTACAGCTTCCTTCTGCGCCTTTCCGAAGCTGCCGCTCTCTCCGGCTCCCGGAGGCGAAGAAGCGGCTTCTTCGCGCAAAGACGATTGTGCCGCTCGCAGGGCTCTCCTTAGCGCCGCTTCTGCCAAAAGACGCCCGGGAGCGGCGCTTAGCTCCGGAGAGCATCGTACCTCGGTCTTTAGCGTCTTTTGTAGTCTACATCTTAGCAGAAAGCTTTTCCACTATGTCTGGCTAGGAAAAACTGTGCCAGCACAGAAAACATCTCCCATCGTGTTCTAGACGTTCCACGGAGGTCTGCCAAGTGTTTGGAAGGAAGCAAAGAAAAGTTGTCCAAAACAGCTTCCAGTGGAATGTTCATGTGATTGGAAAAGTCAGGAGTGTGGTAAGGTACTGTTTTCTATCAGTTGGCAAGCTGCGCACACAATGCCAGTGTTGTACAGCTTCCTTCTGCGCCTTTCCGAAGCTGCCGCTCTCTCCGGCTCCCGGAGGCGAAGAAGCGGCTTCTTCGCGCAAAGACGATTGTGCCGCTCGCAGGGCTCTCCTTAGCGCCGCTTCTGCCGAAAGAAGCCCGGGAGCGGCGCTTAGCTCCGGAGAGCATCGTACCTTGGTCTTTAGCGTCTTTTGTAGTCTACAGCTTAGCAGAAAGCTTTTCCACTATGTCTGGCTAGGAAAAACTGTGCCAGCACAGAAAACATCTCCCATCGTGTTCTAGACGTTCCACGGAGGTCTGCCAAGTGTTTGGAAGGAAGCAAAGAAAAGTTGTCCAAAACAGCTTCCAGTGGAATGTTCATGTGATTGGAAAAGTCAGGAGTGTGGTAAGGTACTGTTTTCTGTCAGTTGGCAAGCTGCGCACACAATCCCAGTGTTGTACAGCTTCCTTCTGCGCCTTTCCGAAGCTGCCGCTCTCTCCGGCTCCCGGAGGCGAAGAAGCGGCTTCTTCGCGCAAAGACGATTGTGCCGCTCGCAGGGCTCTCCTTAGCGCGGCTACTGCCGAAAGACGCCCGGGAGCTGCGCTTATCTCCGGAGAGCATCGTACCTTGGTCTTTAGCGTCTTTTGTAGTCTACATCTTAGCAGAAAGCTTTTCCACTATGTCTGACTAGGAAATACTGTGCCAGCACAGAAAACATCTCCCATCGTGTTCTAGACGTTCCACGGAGGTCTGCCAAGTGTTTGGAAGGAAGCAAAGAAAAGTTGTCCAAAACAGCTTCCAGTGGAATGTTCATGTGATTGGAAAAGTCAGGAGAGTGGTAAGGTACTGTTTTCTATCAGTTGGCAAGCTGCGCACACAATCCCAGTGTTGCACAGCTTCCTTCTGCGCCTTTCCGAAGCTGCCGCTCTCTCCGGCTCCCGGAGGCGAAGAAGCGGCTTCTTCGCGCAAAGACGATTGTGCCGCTCGCAGGGCTCTCCTTAGCGCCGCTTCTGCCGAAAGACGCCCGGGAGCGGCGCTTAGCTCCGGAGAGCCATCGTACCTTGGTCTTTAGCGTCTTTTGTAGTCTACATCTTAGCAGAAAGCTTTTCCACTATGTCTGGCTAGGAAAAACTGTGCCAGCACAGAAAACATCTCCCATCGTGTTCTAGACGTTCCACGGAGGTCTGCCAAGTGTTTGGAAGGAAGCAAAGAAAAGTTGTCCAAAACAGCTTCAAATTGAATGTTCATGTGATTGGAAAAGTCAGGAGAGTGGTAAGGTACTGTTTTCTATCAGTTGGCAAGCTGCGCACACAATCGCAGTGTTGTACAGCTTCCTTCTGCGCCTTTCCGAAGCTGCCGCTCTCTCCGGCTCCCGGAGGCGAAGAAGCGGCTTCTTCGCGCAAAGACGATTGTGCCGCTCGCAGGGCTCTCCTTAGCGCGGCTTCTGCCGAAAGACGCCCGGGAGCGGCGCTTAGCTCCGGAGAGCATCGTACCTTGGTTTTTAGCCTCTCTTGTCGTCTACCTCTTAGCAGAAAGCTTTTCCACTATGTCTGGCGAGGAAATACTGTGCCAGCACAGAAAACATCTCCCATCGTGTTTTAGACGTTCCACGGAGGTCTGCCAAGTGTTTGGAAGGAAGCAAAGAAAAGTTGTCCAAAACAGCTTCCAGTGGAATGTTCATGTGATTGGAAAAGTCAGGAGAGTGGTAAGGTACTGTTTTCTATCAGTTGGCAAGCTGCGCACACAATCCCAGTGTTGTACAGCTTCCTTCTGCGCCTTTCCGAAGCTGCCGCTCTCTCCGGCTCCCGGAGGCGAAGAAGCGGCTTCTTCGCGCAAAGACGATTGTGCCGCTCGCAGGGCTCTCCTTAGCGCCGCTTCTGCCAAAAGACGCCCGGGAGCGGCGCTTAGCTCCGGAGAGCATCGTACCTCGGTCTTTAGCGTCTTTTGTAGTCTACATCTTAGCAGAAAGCTTTTCCACTATGTCTGGCTAGGAAAAACTGTGCCAGCACAGAAAACAGCTCCCATCGTGTTTTAGACGTTCCACGAAGGTCTGCCAAGTGTTTGGAAGGAAGCAAAGAAAAGTTGTCCAAAACAGCTTCCAGTGGAATGTTCATGTGATTGGAAAAGTCAGGAGAGTGGTAAGGTACTGTTTTCTGTCAGTTGGCAAGCTGCGCACACAATCCCAGTGTTGTACAGCTTCCTTCTGCGCCTTTCCGAAGCTGCCGCTCTCTCCGGCTCCCGGAGGCGAAGAAGCGGCTTCTTCGCGCAAAGACGATTGTGCCGCTCGCAGGGCTCTCCTTAGCGCGGCTTCTGCCGAAAGACGCCCGGGAGCGGCGCTTATCTCCGGAGAGCATCGTACCTTGGTCTTTAGCGTCTTTTGTAGTCTACCTCTTAGCAGAAAGCTTTTCCACTATGTCTGGCTAGGAAATACTGTGCCAGCACAGAAAACATCTCCCATCGTGTTCTAGACGTTCCACGGAGGTCTGCCAAGTGTTTGGAAGGAAGCAAAGAAAAGTTGTCCAAAACAGCTTCCAGTGGAATGTTCATGTGATTGGAAAAGTCAGGAGAGTGGTAAGGTACTGTTTTCTATCAGTTGGCAAGCTGTGCACACAATCGCAGTGTTGTACAGCTTCCTTCTGCGCCTTTCCGAAGCTGCCGCTCTCTCCGGCTCCCGGAGGCGAAGAAGCGGCTTCTTCGCGCAAAGACGATTGTGCCGCTCGCAGGGCTCTCCTTAGCGCGGCTTCTGCCGAAAGACGCCCGGGAGCGACGCTTAGCTCCGGAGAGCATCGTACCTTGGTCTTTAGCCTCTCTTGTCGTCTACCTCTTAGCAGAAAGCTTTTCCACTATGTCTGGCTATGAAATACTGTGCCAGCACAGAAAACATCTCCCATCGTGTTCTAGACGTTCCACGGAGGTCTGCCAAGTGTTTGGAAGGAAGCAAAGAAAAGTTGTCTAAACAGCTTCCAGTGGAATGTTCATGTGATTGGAAAAGTCAGGAGAGTGGTAAGGTACTGTTTTCTATCAGTTGGCAAGCTGCGCACACAATCCCAGTGTTGTACAGCTTCCTTCTGCGCCTTTCCGAAGCTGCCGCTCTCTCCGGCTCCCGGAGGCGAAGAAGCGGCTTCTTCGCGCAAAGACGATTGTGCCGCTCGCAGGGCTCTCCTTAGCGCCGCTTCTGCCAAAAGACGCCCGGGAGCGGCGCTTAGCTCCGGAGAGCCATCGTACCTTGATCTTTAGCGTCTTTTGTAGTCTACATCTTAGCAGAAAGCTTTTCCACTATGTCTGGCTAGGAAAAACTGTGCCAGCACAGAAAACATCTCCCATCGTGTTCTAGACGTTCCACGGAGGTCTGCCAAGTGTTTGGAAGGAAGCAAAGAAAAGTTGTCCAAAACAGCTTCAAATCGAATGTTCATGTGATTGGAAAAGTCAGGAGAGTGGTAAGGTACTGTTTTCTATCAGTTGGCAAGCTGCGCACACAATCGCAGTGTTGTACAGCTTCCTTCTGCGCCTTTCCGAAGCTGCCGCTCTCTCCGGCTCCCGGAGGCGAAGAAGCGGCTTCTTCGCGCAAAGACGATTGTGCCGCTCGCAGGGCTCTCCTTAGCGCGGCTTCTGCCGAAAGACGCCCGGGAGCGGCGCTTATCTCCGGAGAGCATCGTACCTTGGTCTTTAGCGTCTTTTGTAGTCTACATCTTAGCAGAAAGCTTTTCCACTATGTCTGGCTAGGAAATACTGTGCCAGCACAGAAACCATCTCCCATCGTGTTCTAGACGTTCCACGGAGGTCTGCCAAGTGTTTGGAAGGAAGCAAAGAAAAGTTGTCCAAAACAGCTTCCAGTGGAATGTTCATGTGATTGGAAAAGTCAGGAGTGTGGTAAGGTACTGTTTTCTATCAGTTGGCAAGCTGCGCACACAATGCCAGTGTTGTACAGCTTCCTTCTGCGCCTTTCCGAAGCTGCCGCTCTCTCCGGCTCCCGGAGGCGAAGAAGCGGCTTCTTCGCGCAAAGACGATTGTGCCGCTCGCAGGGCTCTCCTTAGCGCCGCTTCTGCCAAAAGACGCCCGGGAGCGGCGCTTAGCTCCGGAGAGCCATCGTACCTCGGTCTTTAGCGTCTTTTGTAGTCTACATCTTAGCAGAAAGCTTTTCCACTATGTCTGGCTAGGAAAAACTGTGCCAGCACAGAAAACAGCTCCCATCGTGTTCTAGACGTTCCACGGAGGTCTGCCAAGTGTTTGGAAGGAAGCAAAGAAAAGTTGTCCAAAACAGCTTCCAGTGGAATGTTCATGTGATTGGAAAAGTCAGGAGAGTGGTAAGGTACTGTTTTCTATCAGTTGGCAAGCTGCGCACACAATCCCAGTGTTGTACAGCTTCCTTCTGCGCCTTTCCGAAGCTGCTGCTCTCTCCGGCTCCCGGAGGCGAAGAAGCGGCTTCTTCGCGCAAAGACGATTGTGCCGCTCGCAGGGCTCTCCTTAGCGCGTCTTCTGCCGAAAGAAGCCCGGGAGCGGCGCTTAGCTCCGGAGAGCATCGTACCTTGGTCTTTAGCGTCTTTTGTAGTCTACATCTTAGCAGAAAGCTTTTCCACTATGTCTGGCGAGGAAAAACTGTGCCAGCACAGAAAACATCTCCCATCGTGTTCTAGACGTTCCACGGAGGTCTGCCAAGTGTTTGGAAGGAAGCAAAGAAAAGTTGTCCAAAACAGCTTCCAGTGTAATGTTCATGTGATTGGAAAAGTCAGGAGTGTGGTAAGGTACTGTTTTCTATCAGTTGGCAAGCTGCGCACACAATGCCAGTGTTGTACAGCTTCCTTCTGCGCCTTTCCGAAGCTGCCGCTCTCTCCGGCTCCCGGAGGCGAAGAAGCGGCTTCTTCGCGCAAAGACGATTGTGCCGCTCGCAGGGCTCTCCTTAGCGCGGCTTCTGCCGAAAGACGCCCGGGAGCGGCGCTTATCTCCGGAGAGCATCGTACCTTGGTCTTTAGCCTCTCTTGTAGTCTACATCTTAGCAGAAAGCTTTTCCACTATGTCTGGCAAGGAAATACTGTGCCAGCACAGAAAACATCTCCCATCGTGTTCTAGACGTTCCACGGAGGTCTGCCAAGTGTTTGGAAGGAAGCAAAGAAAAGTTGTCCAAAACAGCTTCCAGTGGAATGTTCATGTGATTGGAAAAGTCAGGAGAGTGGTAAGGTACTGTTTTCTATCAGTTGGCAAGCTGCGCACACAATCCCAGTGTTGCACAGCTTCCTTCTGCGCCTTTCCGAAGCTGCCGCTCTCTCCGGCTCCCGGAGGCGAAGAAGCGGCTTCTTCGCGCAAAGACGATTGTGCCCCTCGCAGGGCTCTCCTTAGCGCGGCTTCTGCCGAAAGACGCCCGGGAGCGGCGCTTAGCTCCGGAGAGCATCGTACCTTGGTCTTCAGCCTCTCTTGTCGTCTACCTCTTAGCAGAAAGCTTTTCCACTATGTCTGGCTATGAAATACTGTGCCAGCACAGAAAACATCTCCCATCGTGTTCTAGACGTTCCACGGAGGTCTGCCAAGTGTTTGGAAGGAAGCAAAGAAAAGTTGTCTAAACAGCTTCCAGTGGAATGTTCATGTGATTGGAAAAGTCAGGAGAGTGGTAAGGTACTGTTTTCTATCAGTTGGCAAGCTGCGCACACAATCCCAGTGTTGTACAGCTTCCTTCTGCGCCTTTCCGAAGCTGCCGCTCTCTCCGGCTCCCGGAGGCGAAGAAGCGGCTTCTTCGCGCAAAGACGATTGTGCCGCTCGCAGGGCTCTCCTTAGCGCCGCTTCTGCCAAAAGACGCCCGGGAGCGGCGCTTAGCTCCGGAGAGCCATCGTACCTTGATCTTTAGCGTCTTTTGTAGTCTACATCTTAGCAGAAAGCTTTTCCACTATGTCTGGCTAGGAAAAACTGTGCCAGCACAGAAAACATCTCCCATCGTGTTCTAGACGTTCCACGGAGGTCTGCCAAGTGTTTGGAAGGAAGCAAAGAAAAGTTGTCCAAAACAGCTTCAAATCGAATGTTCATGTGATTGGAAAAGTCAGGAGAGTGGTAAGGTACTGTTTTCTATCAGTTGGCAAGCTGCGCACACAATCGCAGTGTTGTAGAGCTTCCTTCTGCGCCTTTCCGAAGCTGCCGCTCTCTCCGGCTCCCGGAGGCGAAGAAGCGGCTTCTTCGCGCAAAGACGATTGTGCCGCTCGCAGGGCTCTCCTTAGCGCGGCTTCTGCCGAAAGACGCCCGGGAGCGGCGCTTATCTCCGGAGAGCATCGTACCTTGGTCTTTAGCGTCTTTTGTAGTCTACATCTTAGCAGAAAGCTTTTCCACTATGTCTGGCTAGGAAATACTGTGCCAGCACAGAAAACATCTCCCATCGTGTTCTAGACGTTCCACGGAGGTCTGCCAAGTGTTTGGAAGGAAGCAAAGAAAAGTTGTCCAAAACAGCTTCCAGTGGAATGTTCATGTGATTGGAAAAGTCAGGAGTGTGGTAAGGTACTGTTTTCTATCAGTTGGCAAGCTGCGCACACAATCCCAGTGTTGTACAGCTTCCTTCTGCGCCTTTCCGAAGCTGCCGCTCTCTCCGGCTCCCGGAGGCGAAGAAGCGGCTTCTTCGCGCAAAGACGATTGTGCCGCTCGCAGGGCTCTCCTTAGCGCCGCTTCTGCCAAAAGACGCCCGGGAGCGGCGCTTAGCTCCGGAGAGCCATCGTACCTCGGTCTTTAGCGTCTTTTGTAGTCTACATCTTAGCAGAAAGCTTTTCCACTATGTCTGGCTAGGAAAAACTGTGCCAGCACAGAAAACAGCTCCCATCGTGTTCTAGACGTTCCACGGAGGTCTGCCAAGTGTTTGGAAGGAAGCAAAGAAAAGTTGTCCAAAACAGCTTCCAGTGGAATGTTCATGTGATTGGAAAAGTCAGGAGAGTGGTAAGGTACTGTTTTCTATCAGTTGGCAAGCTGCGCACACAATCCCAGTGTTGTACAGCTTCCTTCTGCGCCTTTCCGAAGCTGCCGCTCTCTCCGGCTCCCGGAGGCGAAGAAGCGGCTTCTTCGCGCAAAGACGATTGTGCCGCTCGCAGGGCTCTCCTTAGCGCCGCTTCTGCCAAAAGACGCCCGGGAGCGGCGCTTAGCTCCGGAGAGCCATCGTACCTCGGTCTTTAGCGTCTTTTGTAGTCTACATCTTAGCAGAAAGCTTTTCCACTATGTCTGGCGAGGAAAAACTGTGCCAGCACAGAAAACATCTCCCATCGTGTTCTAGACGTTCCACGGAGGTCTGCCAAGTGTTTGGAAGGAAGCAAAGAAAAGTTGTCCAAAACAGCTTCCAGTGGAATGTTCATGTGATTGGAAAAGTCAGGAGAGTGGTAAGGTACTGTTTTCTATCAGTTGGCAAGCTGCGCACACAATCCCAGTGTTGCACAGCTTCCTTCTGCGCCTTTCCGAAGCTGCCGCTCTCTCCGGCTCCCGGAGGCGAAGAAGCGGCTTCTTCGCGCAAAGACGATTGTGCCGCTCGCAGGGCTCTCCTTAGCGCGGCTTCTGCCGAAAGACGCCCGGGAGCGGCGCTTAGCTCCGGAGAGCATCGTACCTTGGTCTTCAGCCTCTCTTGTCGTCTACCTCTTAGCAGAAAGTTTTTCCACTATGTCTGGCTAGGAAAAACTGTGCCAGCACAGAAAACAGCTCCCATCGTGTTCTAGACGTTCCACGGAGGTCTGCCAGGTGTTTGGAAGGAAGCAAAGAAAAGTTGTCCAAAACAGCTTCCAGTGGAATGTTCATGTGATTGGAAAAGTCAGGAGAGTGGTAAGGTACTGTTTTCTGTCAGTTGGCAAGCTGCGCACACAATCGCAGTGTTGTACAGCTTCCTTTTGCGCCTTTCCGAAGCTGCCGCTCTCTCCGGCTCCCGGAGGCGAAGAAGCGGCTTCTTCGCGCAAAGACGATTGTGCCGCTCGCAGGGCTCTCCTTAGCGCGGCTTCTGCCGAAAGACGCCCGGGACCGGCGCTTAGCTCCGGAGAGCATCGTACCTTGGTCTTTAGCCTCTCTTGTCGTCTACCTCTTAGCAGAAAGCTTTTCCACTATGTCTGGCTAGGAAAAACTGTGCCAGCACAGAAAACAGCTCCCATCGTGTTCTAGACGTTCCACGGAGGTCTGCCAAGTGTTTGGAAGGAAGCAAAGAAAAGTTGTCTAAACAGCTTCCAGTGGAATGTTCATGTGATTGGAAAAGTCAGGAGAGTGGTAAGGTACTGTTTTCTATCAGTTGGCAAGCTGCGCACACAATCCCAGTGTTGTACAGCTTCCTTCTGCGCCTTTCCGAAGCTGCCGCTCTCTCCGGCTCCCGGAGGCGAAGAAGCGGCTTCTTCGCGCAAAGACGATTGTGCCGCTCGCAGGGCTCTCCTTAGCGCCGCTTCTGCCAAAAGACGCCCGGGAGCGGCGCTTAGCTCCGGAGAGCCATCGTACCTTGATCTTTAGCGTCTTTTGTAGTCTACATCTTAGCAGAAAGCTTTTCCACTATGTCTGGCTAGGAAAAACTGTGCCAGCACAGAAAACATCTCCCATCGTGTTCTAGACGTTCCACGGAGGTCTGCCAAGTGTTTGGAAGGAAGCAAAGAAAAGTTGTCCAAAACAGCTTCAAATCGAATGTTCATGTGATTGGAAAAGTCAGGAGAGTGGTAAGGTACTGTTTTCTATCAGTTGGCAAGCTGCGCACACAATCGCAGTGTTGTAGAGCTTCCTTCTGCGCCTTTCCGAAGCTGCCGCTCTCTCCGGCTCCCGGAGGCGAAGAAGCGGCTTCTTCGCGCAAAGACGATTGTGCCGCTCGCAGGGCTCTCCTTAGCGCGGCTTCTGCCGAAAGACGCCCGGGAGCGGCGCTTATCTCCGGAGAGCATCGTACCTTGGTCTTTAGCGTCTTTTGTAGTCTACATCTTAGCAGAAAGCTTTTCCACTATGTCTGGCTAGGAAATACTGTGCCAGCACAGAAAACATCTCCCATCGTGTTCTAGACGTTCCACGGAGGTCTGCCAAGTGTTTGGAAGGAAGCAAAGAAAAGTTGTCCAAAACAGCTTCCAGTGGAATGTTCATGTGATTGGAAAAGTCAGGAGTGTGGTAAGGTACTGTTTTCTATCAGTTGGCAAGCTGCGCACACAATGCCAGTGTTGTACAGCTTCCTTCTGCGCCTTTCCGAAGCTGCCGCTCTCTCCGGCTCCCGGAGGCGAAGAAGCGGCTTCTTCGCGCAAAGACGATTGTGCCGCTCGCAGGGCTCTCCTTAGCGCCGCTTCTGCCAAAAGACGCCCGGGAGCGGCGCTTAGCTCCGGAGAGCCATCGTACCTCGGTCTTTAGCGTCTTTTGTAGTCTACATCTTAGCAGAAAGCTTTTCCACTATGTCTGGCTAGGAAAAACTGTGCCAGCACAGAAAACAGCTCCCATCGTGTTCTAGACGTTCCACGGAGGTCTGCCAAGTGTTTGGAAGGAAGCAAAGAAAAGTTGTCCAAAACAGCTTCCAGTGGAATGTTCATGTGATTGGAAAAGTCAGGAGAGTGGTAAGGTACTGTTTTCTATCAGTTGGCAAGCTGCGCACACAATCCCAGTGTTGTACAGCTTCCTTCTGCGCCTTTCCGAAGCTGCCGCTCTCTCCGGCTCCCGGAGGCGAAGAAGCGGCTTCTTCGCGCAAAGACGATTGTGCCGCTCGCAGGGCTCTCCTTAGCGCCGCTTCTGCCAAAAGACGCCCGGGAGCGGCGCTTAGCTCCGGAGAGCCATCGTACCTCGGTCTTTAGCGTCTTTTGTAGTCTACATCTTAGCAGAAAGCTTTTCCACTATGTCTGGCGAGGAAAAACTGTGCCAGCACAGAAAACATCTCCCATCGTGTTCTAGACGTTCCACGGAGGTCTGCCAAGTGTTTGGAAGGAAGCAAAGAAAAGTTGTCCAAAACAGCTTCCAGTGGAATGTTCATGTGATTGGAAAAGTCAGGAGAGTGGTAAGGTACTGTTTTCTATCAGTTGGCAAGCTGCGCACACAATCCCAGTGTTGCACAGCTTCCTTCTGCGCCTTTCCGAAGCTGCCGCTCTCTCCGGCTCCCGGAGGCGAAGAAGCGGCTTCTTCGCGCAAAGACGATTGTGCCGCTCGCAGGGCTCTCCTTAGCGCGGCTTCTGCCGAAAGACGCCCGGGAGCGGCGCTTAGCTCCGGAGAGCATCGTACCTTGGTCTTCAGCCTCTCTTGTCGTCTACCTCTTAGCAGAAAGTTTTTCCACTATGTCTGGCTAGGAAAAACTGTGCCAGCACAGAAAACAGCTCCCATCGTGTTCTAGACGTTCCACGGAGGTCTGCCAGGTGTTTGGAAGGAAGCAAAGAAAAGTTGTCCAAAACAGCTTCCAGTGGAATGTTCATGTGATTGGAAAAGTCAGGAGAGTGGTAAGGTACTGTTTTCTGTCAGTTGGCAAGCTGCGCACACAATCGCAGTGTTGTACAGCTTCCTTTTGCGCCTTTCCGAAGCTGCCGCTCTCTCCGGCTCCCGGAGGCGAAGAAGCGGCTTCTTCGCGCAAAGACGATTGTGCCGCTCGCAGGGCTCTCCTTAGCGCGGCTTCTGCCGAAAGACGCCCGGGACCGGCGCTTAGCTCCGGAGAGCATCGTACCTTGGTCTTTAGCCTCTCTTGTCGTCTACCTCTTAGCAGAAAGCTTTTCCACTATGTCTGGCTAGGAAAAACTGTGCCAGCACAGAAAACAGCTCCCATCGTGTTCTAGACGTTCCACGGAGGTCTGCCAAGTGTTTGGAAGGAAGCAAAGAAAAGTTGTCTAAACAGCTTCCAGTGGAATGTTCATGTGATTGGAAAAGTCAGGAGAGTGGTAAGGTACTGTTTTCTATCAGTTGGCAAGCTGCGCACACAATCCCAGTGTTATACAGCTTCCTTCTGCGCCTTTCCGAAGCTGCCGCTCTCTCCGGCTCCCGGAGGCGAAGAAGCGGCTTCTTCGCGCAAAGACGATTGTGCCGCTCGCAGGGCTCTCCTTAGCGCGTCTTCTGCCGAAAGAAGCCCGGGAGCGGCGCTTAGCTCCGGAGAGCATCGTACCTTGGTCTTTAGCGTCTTTTGTAGTCTACATCTTAGCAGAAAGCTTTTCCACTATGTCTGGCGAGGAAAAACTGTGCCAGCACAGAAAACATCTCCCATCGTGTTCTAGACGTTCCACGGAGGTCTGCCAAGTGTTTGGAAGGAAGCAAAGAAAAGTTGTCCAAAACAGCTTCCAGTGTAATGTTCATGTGATTGGAAAAGTCAGGAGTGTGGTAAGGTACTGTTTTCTATCAGTTGGCAAGCTGCGCACACAATGCCAGTGTTGTACAGCTTCCTTCTGCGCCTTTCCGAAGCTGCCGCTCTCTCCGGCTCCCGGAGGCGAAGAAGCGGCTTCTTCGCGCAAAGACGATTGTGCCGCTCGCAGGGCTCTCCTTAGCGCGGCTTCTGCCGAAAGACGCCCGGGAGCGGCGCTTAGCTCCGGAGAGCATCGTACCTCGGTCTTTAGCGTCTTTTGTAGTCTACATCTTAGCAGAAAGCTTTTCCACTATGTCTGGCAAGGAAATACTGTGCCAGCACAGAAAACATCTCCCATCGTGTTCTAGACGTTCCACGGAGGTCTGCCAAGTGTTTGGAAGGAAGCAAAGAAAAGTTGTCCAAAACAGCTTCCAGTGGAATGTTCATGTGATTGGAAAAGTCAGGAGAGTGGTAAGGTACTGTTTTCTATCAGTTGGCAAGCTGCGCACACAATCCCAGTGTTGCACAGCTTCCTTCTGTGCCTTTCCGAAGCTGCCGCTCTCTCCGGCTCCCGGAGGCGAAGAAGCGGCTTCTTCGCGCAAAGACGATTGTGCCGCTCGCAGGGCTCTCCTTAGCGCGGCTTCTGCCGAAAGACGCCCGGGAGCGGCGCTTAGCTCCGGAGAGCATCGTACCTTGGTCTTCAGCCTCTCTTGTCGTCTACCTCTTAGCAGAAAGCTTTTCCACTATGTCTGGCTAGGAAAAACTGTGCCAGCACAGAAAACATCTCCCATCGTGTTCTAGACGTTCCACGGAGGTCTGCCAAGTGTTTGGAAGGAAGCAAAGAAAAGTTGTCCAAAACAGCTTCCAGTGGAATGTTCATGTGATTGGAAAAGTCAGGAGAGTGGTAAGGTACTGTTTTCTATCAGTTGGCAAGCTGCGCACACAATGTCAGTGTTGTACAGCTTCCTTCTGCGCCTTTCCGAAGCTGCCGCTCTCTCCGGCTCCCGGAGGCGAAGAAGCGGCTTCTTCGCGCAAAGACGATTGTGCCGCTCGCAGGGCTCTCCTTAGCGCGGCTTCTGCCGAAAGACGCCCGGGAGCGGCGCTTATCTCCGGAGAGCATCGTACCTTGGTCTTTAGCCTCTCTTGTCGTCTACCTCTTAGCAGAAAGCTTTTCCACTATGTCTGGCTAGGAAAAACTGTGCCAGCACAGAAAACATCTCCCATCGTGTTCTAGACGTTCCACGGAGGTCTGCCAAGTGTTTGGAAGGAAGCAAAGAAAAGTTGTCCAAAACAGCTTCCAGTGGAATGTTCATGTGATTGGAAAAGTCAGGAGAGTGCTAAGGTACTGTTTTCTCTCAGTTGGCAAGCTGCGCACACAATCCCAGTGTTGTACAGCTTCCTTCTGCGCCTTTCCGAAGCTGCCGCTCTCTCCGGCTCCCGGAGGCGAAGAAGCGGCTTCTTCGCGCAAAGACGATTGTGCCGCTCGCAGGGCTCTCCTTAGAGCGGCTTCTGCCGAAAGACGCCCGGGAGCGGCGCTTAGCTCCGGAGAGCCATCGTACCTTGGTCTTTAGCGTCTTTTGTAGTCTACATCTTACCAGAAAGCTTTTCCACTATGTCTGGCTAGGAAAAACTGTGCCAGCACAGAAAACATCTCCCATCGTGTTCTAGATGTTCCACGAAGGTCTGCCAAGTGTTTGGAAGGAAGCAAAGAAAAGTTGTCCAAAACAGCTTCCAGTGGAATGTTCATGTGATTGGAAAAGTCAGGAGAGTGGTAAGGTACTGTTTTCTATCAGTTGGCAAGCTGCGCACACAATGTCAGTGTTGTACAGCTTCCTTCTGCGCCTTTCCGAAGCTGCCGCTCTCTCCGGCTCCCGGAGGCGAAGAAGCGGCTTCTTCGCGCAAAGACGATTGTGCCGCTCGCAGGGCTCTCCTTAGCGCGGCTTCTGCCGAAAGACGCCCGGGAGCGGCGCTTATCTCCGGAGAGCCATCGTACCTTGGTCTTTAGCCTCTCTTGTCGTCTACCTCTTAGCAGAAAGCTTTTCCACTATGTCTGGCTAGGAAAAACTGTGCCAGCACAGAAAACATCTCCCATCGTGTTCTAGACGTTCCACGGAGGTCTGCCAAGTGTTTGGAAGGAAGCAAAGAAAAGTTGTCCAAAACAGCTTCCAGTGGAATGTTCATGTGATTGGAAAAGTCAGGAGAGTGGTAAGGTACTGTTTTCTATCAGTTGGCAAACTGCGCACACAATCGCAGTGCTGTACAGCTTCCTTCTGCGCCTTTCCGAAGCTGCCGCTCTCTCCGGCTCCCGGAGGCGAAGAAGCGGCTTCTTCGCGCAAAGACGATTGTGCCGCTCGCAGGCCTCTCCTTAGAGCGGCTTCTGCCGAAAGACGCCCGGGAGGGGCGCTTAGCTCCGGAGAGCATCGTACCTTGGTCTTTAGCGTCTTTTGTAGTCTACATCTTAGCAGAAAGCTTTTCCACTATGTCTGGCTAGGAAAAACTGTGCCAGCACAGAAAACATCTCCCATCGTGTTCTAGACGTTCCACGAAGGTCTGCCAAGTGTTTGGAAGGAAGCAAAGAAAAGTTGTCCAAAACAGCTTCCAGTCGAATGTTCATGTGATTGGAAAAGTCAGGAGAGTGGTAAGGTACTGTTTTCTATCTGTTGGCAAACTGCGCACACAATCCTAGTGTTGTACAGCTTCCTTCTGCGCCTTTCCGAAGCTGCCGCTCTCTCCGGCTCCCGGAGTCGAAGAAGCGGCTTCTTCGCGCAAAGACGATTGTGCCGCTCGCAGGGCTCTCCTTAGCGCGGCTTCTGCCGAAAGACGCCCGGGAGCGGCGCTTAGCTCCGGAGAGCATCGTACCTTGGTCTTTAGCCTCTCTTGTCGTCTACCTCTTAGCAGAAAGCTTTTCCACTATGTCTGGCTAGGAAAAACTGTGCCAGCACAGAAAACAGCTCCCATCGTGTTCTAGACGTTCCACGGAGGTCTGCCAGGTGTTTGGAAGGAAGCAAAGAAAAGTTGTCCAAAACAGCTTCCAGTGGAATGTTCATGTGATTGGAAAAGTCAGGAGAGTGCTAAGGTATTGTTTTCTCTCAGTTGGCAAGCTGCGCACACAATCCCAGTGTTGTACAGCTTCCTTCTGCGCCTTTCCGAAGCTGCCGCTCTCTCCGGCTCCCGGAGGCGAAGAAGCGGCTTCTTCGCGCAAAGACGATTGTGCCGCTCGCAGGGCTCTCCTTAGAGCGGCTTCTGCCGAAAGACGCCCGGGAGCGGCGCTTAGCTCCGGAGAGCCATCGTACCTTGGTCTTTAGCGTCTTTTGTAGTCTACATCTTACCAGAAAGCTTTTCCACTATGTCTGGCTAGGAAAAACTGTGCCAGCACAGAAAACATCTCCCATCGTGTTCTAGACGTTCCACGAAGGTCTGCCAGGTGTTTGGAAGGAAGCAAAGAAAAGTTGTCCAAAACAGCTTCCAGTGGAATGTTCATGTGATTGGAAAAGTCAGGAGAGTGGTAAGGTACTGTTTTCTATCAGTTGGCAAACTGCGCACACAATCCTAGTGTTGTACAGCTTCCTTCTGCGCCTTTCCGAAGCTGCCGCTCTCTCCGGCTCCCGGAGGCGAAGAAGCGGCTTCTTCGCGCAAAGACGATTGTGCCGCTCGCAGGGCTCTCCTTAGCGCGGCTTCTGCCGAAAGACGCCCGGGAGCGGCGCTTAGCTCCGGAGAGCATCGTACCTTGGTCTTTAGCCTCTCTTGTCGTCTACCTCTTAGCAGAAAGCTTTTCCACTATGTCTGGCTAGGAAAAACTGTGCCAGCACAGAAAACAGCTCCCATCGTGTTCTAGACGTTCCACGGAGGTCTGCCAGGTGTTTGGAAGGAAGCAAAGAAAAGTTGTCCAAAACAGCTTCCAGTGGAATGTTCATGTGATTGGAAAAGTCAGGAGAGTGGTAAGGTACTGTTTTCTCTCAGTTGGCAAGCTGTGCACACAATCCCAGTGTTATACAGCTTCCTTCTGCGCCTTTCCGAAGCTGCCGCTCTCTCCGGCTCCCGGAGGCGAAGAAGCGGCTTCTTCGCGCAAAGACGATTGTGCCGCTCGCAGGGCTCTCCTTAGCGCGGCTTCTGCCGAAAGAAGCCCGGGAGCGGCGCTTATCTCCGGAGAGCATCGTACCTTGGTCTTTAGCCTCTCTTGTAGTCTACATCTTAGCAGAAAGCTTTTCCACTATGTCTGGCTAGGAAAAACTGTGCCAGCACAGAAAACATCTCCCATCGTGTTCTAGACGTTCCACGGAGGTCTGCCAAGTGTTTGGAAGGAAGCAAAGAAAAGTTGTCCAAAACAGCTTCCAGTGGAATGTTCATGTGATTGGAAAAGTCAGGAGAGTGGTAAGGTACTGTTTTCTATCAGTTGGCAAACTGCGCACACAATCCCAGTGTTGCACAGCTTCCTTCTGCGCCTTTCCGAAGCTGCCGCTCTCTCCGGCTCCCGGAGGCGAAGAAGCGGCTTCTTCGCGCAAAGACGATTGTGCCGCTCGCAGGGCTCTCCTTAGCGCCGCTTCTGCCAAAAGACGCCCGGGAGCGGCGCTTAGCTCCGGAGAGCCATCGTACCTTGGTCTTTAGCGTCTTTTGTAGTCTACACCTTAGCAGAAAGCTTTTCCACTATGTCTGGCTAGGAAAAACTGTGCCAGCACAGAAAACATCTCCCATCGTGTTCTAGACGTTCCACGGAGGTCTGCCAAGTGTTTGGAAGGAAGCAAAGAAAAGTTGTCCAAAACAGCTTCCAGTGGAATGTTCATGTGATTGGAAAAGTCAGGAGTGTGGTAAGGTACTGTTTTCTGTCAGTTGGCAAGCTGCGCACACAATCGCAGTGTTGTACAGCTTCCTTCTGCGCCTTTCCGAAGCTGCCGCTCTCTCCGGCTCCCGGAGGCGAAGAAGCGGCTTCTTCGCGCAAAGACGATTGTGCCGCTCGCAGGGCTCTCCTTAGCGCGGCTTCTGCCGAAAGACGCCCGGGAGCGGCGCTTAGCTCCGGAGAGCATCGTACCTTGGTCTTTAGCGTCTTTTGTAGTCTACATCTTAGCAGAAAGCTTTTCCACTATGTCTGGCTAGGAAATACTGTGCCAGCACAGAAAACATCTCCCATCGTGTTCTAGACGTTCCACGGAGGTCTGCCAAGTGTTTGGAAGGAAGCAAAGAAAAGTTGTCCAAAACAGCTTCCAGTGGAATGTTCATGTGATTGGAAAAGTCAGGAGAGTGGTAAGGTACTGTTTTCTATCAGTTGGCAAGCTGCGCACACAATCCCAGTGTTGTACAGCTTCCTTCTGCGCCTTTCCGAAGCTGCCGCTCTCTCCGGCTCCCGGAGGCGAAGAAGCGGCTTCTTCGCGCAAAGACGATTGTGCCGCTCGCAGGGCTCTCCTTAGCGCGGCTTCTGCCGAAAGACGCCCGGGAGCGGCGCTTATCTCCGGAGAGCATCGTACCTTGGTCTTTAGCCTCTCTTGTCGTCTACCTCTTAGCAGAAAGATTTTCCACTATGTCTGGCTAGGAAAAACTGTGCCAGCACAGAAAACAGCTCCCATCGTGTTCTAGACGTTCCACGGAGGTCTGCCAGGTGTTTGGAAGGAAGCAAAGAAAAGTTGTCCAAAACAGCTTCCAGTGGAATGTTCATGTGATTGGAAAAGTCAGGAGTGTGGTAAGGTACTGTTTTCTGTCAGTTGGCAAGCTGCGCACACAATCGCAGTGTTGTACAGCTTCCTTCTGCGCCTTTCCGAAGCTGCCGCTCTCTCCGGCTCCCGGAGGCGAAGAAGCGGCTTCTTCGCGCAAAGACGATTGTGCCGCTCGCAGGGCTCTCCTTAGCGCGGCTTCTGCCGAAAGACGCCCGGGACCGGCGCTTATCTCCGGAGAGCATCGTACCTTGGTCTTTAGCGTCTTTTGTAGTCTACATCTTAGCAGAAAGCTTTTCCACTATGTCTGGCTAGGAAATACTGTGCCAGCACAGATAACATCTCCCATCGTGTTCTAGACGTTCCACGGAGGTCTGCCAAGTGTTTGGAAGGAAGCAAAGAAAAGTTGTCCAAAACAGCTTCCAGTGGAATGTTCATGTGATTGGAAAAGTCAGGAGCGTGGTAAGGTACTGTTTTCTATCAGTTGGCAAGCTGTGCACACAATCCCAGTGTTATACAGCTTCCTTCTGCGCCTTTCCGAAGCTGCCGCTCTCTCCGGCTCCCGGAGGCGAAGAAGCGGCTTCTTCGCGCAAAGACGATTGTGCCGCTCGCAGGGCTCTCTTTAGCGCGGCTTCTGCCGAAAGACGCCCGGGAGCGGCGCTTAGCTCCGGAGAGCATCGTACCTTGGTCTTTAGCCTCTCTTGTAGTCTACATCTTAGCAGAAAGCTTTTCCACTATGTCTGGCTAGGAAAAACTGTGCCAGCACAGAAAACATCTCCCATCGTGTTCTAGACGTTCCACGGAGGTCTGCCAAGTGTTTGGAAGGAAGCAAAGAAAAGTTGTCCAAAACAGCTTCCAGTGGAATGTTCATGTGATTGGAAAAGTCAGGAGTGTGGTAAGGTACTGTTTTCTATCAGTTGGCAAGCTGCGCACACAATGCCAGTGTTGTACAGCTTCCTTCTGCGCCTTTCCGAAGCTGCCGCTCTCTCCGGCTCCCGGAGGCGAAGAAGCGGCTTCTTCGCGCAAAGACGATTGTGCCGCTCGCAGGGCTCTCGTCAGCACCGCTTCTGCCGAAAGACGCCCGGGAGCGGCGCTTAGCTCCGGAGAGCATCGTACCTTGGTCTTTAGCGTCTTTTGTAGTCTACATCTTAGCAGAAAGCTTTTCCACTATGTCTGGCTAGGAAATACTGTGCCAGCACAGAAAACATCTCCCATCGTGTTCTAGACGTTCCACGGAGGTCTGCCAAGTGTTTGGAAGGAAGCAAAGAAAAGTTGTCCAAAACAGCTTCCAGTGGAATGTTCATGTGATTGGAAAAGTCAGGAGAGTGGTAAGGTACTGTTTTCTATCAGTTGGCAAGCTGCGCACACAATCCCAGTGTTGCACAGCTTCCTTCTGCGCCTTTCCGAAGCTGCCGCTCTCTCCGGCTCCCGGAGGCGAAGAAGCGGCTTCTTCGCGCAAAGACGATTGTGCCGCTCGCAGGGCTCTCCTTAGCGCCGCTTCTGCCAAAAGACGCCCGGGAGCGGCGCTTAGCTCCGGAGAGCCATCGTACCTCGGTCTTTAGCGTCTTTTGTAGTCTACACCTTAGCAGAAAGCTTTTCCACTATGTCTGGCTAGGAAAAACTGTGCCAGCACAGAAAACATCTCCCATCGTGTTCTAGACGTTCCACGGAGGTCTGCCAAGTGTTTGGAAGGAAGCAAAGAAAAGTTGTCCAAAACAGCTTCCAGTGGAATGTTCATGTGATTGGAAAAGTCAGGAGAGTGGTAAGGTACTGTTTTCTATCAGTTGGCAAACTGCGCACACAATCCTAGTGTTGTACAGCTTCCTTCTGCGCCTTTCCGAAGCTGCCGCTCTCTCCGGCTCCCGGAGGCGAAGAAGCGGCTTCTTCGCGCAAAGACGATTGTGCCGCTCGCAGGGCTCTCCTTAGCGCGGCTTCTGCCGAAAGACGCCCGGGAGCGGCGCTTAGCTCCGGAGAGCATCGTACCTTGGTCTTTAGCCTCTCTTGTCGTCTACCTCTTAGCAGAAAGCTTTTCCACTATGTCTGGCTAGGAAAAACTGTGCCAGCACAGAAAACAGCTCCCATCGTGTTTTAGACGTTCCACGAAGGTCTGCCAAGTGTTTGGAAGGAAGCAAAGAAAAGTTGTCCAAAACAGCTTCCAGTGGAATGTTCATGTGATTGGAAAAGTCAGGAGAGTGGTAAGGTACTGTTTTCTGTCAGTTGGCAAGCTGCGCACACAATCCCAGTGTTGTACAGCTTCCTTCTGCGCCTTTCCGAAGCTGCCGCTCTCTCCGGCTCCCGGAGGCGAAGAAGCGGCTTCTTCGCGCAAAGACGATTGTGCCGCTCGCAGGGCTCTCCTTAGCGCGGCTTCTGCCGAAAGACGCCCGGGAGCGGCGCTTATCTCCGGAGAGCATCGTACCTTGGTCTTTAGCGTCTTTTGTAGTCTACCTCTTAGCAGAAAGCTTTTCCACTATGTCTGGCTAGGAAATACTGTGCCAGCACAGAAAACATCTCCCATCGTGTTCTAGACGTTCCACGGAGGTCTGCCAAGTGTTTGGAAGGAAGCAAAGAAAAGTTGTCCAAAACAGCTTCCAGTGGAATGTTCATGTGATTGGAAAAGTCAGGAGAGTGGTAAGGTACTGTTTTCTATCAGTTGGCAAGCTGTGCACACAATCGCAGTGTTGTACAGCTTCCTTCTGCGCCTTTCCGAAGCTGCCGCTCTCTCCGGCTCCCGGAGGCGAAGAAGCGGCTTCTTCGCGCAAAGACGATTGTGCCGCTCGCAGGGCTCTCCTTAGCGCGGCTTCTGCCGAAAGACGCCCGGGAGCGGCGCTTATCTCCGGAGAGCATCGTACCTTGGTCTTTAGCGTCTTTTGTAGTCTACATCTTAGCAGAAAGCTTTTCCACTATGTCTGGCTAGGAAATACTGTGCCAGCACAGAAAACATCTCCCATCGTGTTCTAGACGTTCCACGGAGGTCTGCCAAGTGTTTGGAAGGAAGCAAAGAAAAGTTGTCTAAACAGCTTCCAGTGGAATGTTCATGTGATTGGAAAAGTCAGGAGAGTGGTAAGGTACTGTTTTCTATCAGTTGGCAAGCTGCGCACACAATCCCAGTGTTGTACAGCTTCCTTCTGCGCCTTTCCGAAGCTGCCGCTCTCTCCGGCTCCCGGAGGCGAAGAAGCGGCTTCTTCACGCAAAGACGATTGTGCCGCTCGCAGGGCTCTCCTTAGCGCCGCTTCTGCCAAAAGACGCCCGGGAGCGGCGCTTAGCTCCGGAGAGCCATCGTACCTTGATCTTTAGCGTCTTTTGTAGTCTACATCTTAGCAGAAAGCTTTTCCACTATGTCTGGCTAGGAAAAACTGTGCCAGCACAGAAAACATCTCCCATCGTGTTCTAGACGTTCCACGGAGGTCTGCCAAGTGTTTGGAAGGAAGCAAAGAAAAGTTGTCCAAAACAGCTTCAAATCGAATGTTCATGTGATTGGAAAAGTCAGGAGAGTGGTAAGGTACTGTTTTCTATCAGTTGGCAAGCTGCGCACACAATCGCAGTGTTGTACAGCTTCCTTCTGCGCCTTTCCGAAGCTGCCGCTCTCTCCGGCTCCCGGAGGCGAAGAAGCGGCTTCTTCGCGCAAAGACGATTGTGCCGCTCGCAGGGCTCTCCTTAGCGCGGCTTCTGCCGAAAGACGCCCGGGAGCGGCGCTTATCTCCGGAGAGCATCGTACCTTGGTCTTTAGCGTCTTTTGTAGTCTACATCTTAGCAGAAAGCTTTTCCACTATGTCTGGCTAGGAAATACTGTGCCAGCACAGAAAACAGCTCCCATCGTGTTCTAGACGTTCCACGGAGGTCTGCCAAGTGTTTGGAAGGAAGCAAAGAAAAGTTGTCCAAAACAGCTTCCAGTGGAATGTTCATGTGATTGGAAAAGTCAGGAGAGTGGTAAGGTACTGTTTTCTATCAGTTGGCAAGCTGCGCACACAATCCCAGTGTTGTACAGCTTCCTTCTGCGCCTTTCCGAAGCTGCCGCTCTCTCCGGCTCCCGGAGGCGAAGAAGCGGCTTCTTCGCGCAAAGACGATTGTGCCGCTCGCAGGGCTCTCCTTAGCGCCGCTTCTGCCAAAAGACGCCCGGGAGCGGCGCTTAGCTCCGGAGAGCCATCGTACCTCGGTCTTTAGCGTCTTTTGTAGTCTACATCTTAGCAGAAAGCTTTTCCACTATGTCTGGCTAGGAAAAACTGTGCCAGCACAGAAAACATCTCCCATCGTGTCCTAGACGTTCCACGGAGGTCTGCCAAGTGTTTGGAAGGAAGCAAAGAAAAGTTGTCCAAAACAGCTTCCAGTGGAATGTTCATGTGATTGGAAAAGTCAGGAGAGTGGTAAGGTACTGTTTTCTATCAGTTGGCAAGCTGCGCACACAATCCCAGTGTTGCACAGCTTCCTTCTGCGCCTTTCCGAAGCTGCCGCTCTCTCCGGCTCCCGGAGGCGAAGAAGAGGCTTCTTCGCGCAAAGACGATTGTGCCGCTCGCAGGGCTCTCCTTAGCGCGGCTTCTGCCGAAAGACGCCCGGGAGCGGCGCTTAGCTCCGGAGAGCATCGTACCTTGGTCTTCAGCCTCTCTTGTCGTCTACCTCTTAGCAGAAAGTTTTTCCACTATGTCTGGCTAGGAAAAACTGTGCCAGCACAGAAAACAGCTCCCATCGTGTTCTAGACGTTCCACGGAGGTCTGCCAGGTGTTTGGAAGGAAGCAAAGAAAAGTTGTCCAAAACAGCTTCCAGTGGAATGTTCATGTGATTGGAAAAGTCAGGAGAGTGGTAAGGTACTGTTTTCTGTCAGTTGGCAAGCTGCGCACACAATCGCAGTGTTGTACAGCTTCCTTTTGCGCCTTTCCGAAGCTGCCGCTCTCTCCGGCTCCCGGAGGCGAAGAAGCGGCTTCTTCGCGCAAAGACGATTGTGCCGCTCGCAGGGCTCTCCTTAGCGCGGCTTCTGCCGAAAGACGCCCGGGACCGGCGCTTAGCTCCGGAGAGCATCGTACCTTGGTCTTTAGCCTCTCTTGTCGTCTACCTCTTAGCAGAAAGCTTTTCCACTATGTCTGGCTAGGAAAAACTGTGCCAGCACAGAAAACAGCTCCCATCGTGTTCTAGACGTTCCACGGAGGTCTGCCAGGTGTTTGGAAGGAAGCAAAGAAAAGTTGTCCAAAACAGCTTCCAGTGGAATGTTCATGTGATTGGAAAAGTCAGGAGAGTGGTAAGGTACTGTTTTCTCTCAGTTGGCAAGCTGTGCACACAATCCCAGTGTTATACAGCTTCCTTCTGCGCCTTTCCGAAGCTGCCGCTCTCTCCGGCTCCCGGAGGCGAAGAAGCGGCTTCTTCGCGCAAAGACGATTGTGCCGCTCGCAGGGCTCTCCTTAGCGCGTCTTCTGCCGAAAGAAGCCCGGGAGCGGCGCTTAGCTCCGGAGAGCATCGTACCTTGGTCTTTAGCGTCTTTTGTAGTCTACATCTTAGCAGAAAGCTTTTCCACTATGTCTGGCGAGGAAAAACTGTGCCAGCACAGAAAACATCTCCCATCGTGTTCTAGACGTTCCACGGAGGTCTGCCAAGTGTTTGGAAGGAAGCAAAGAAAAGTTGTCCAAAACAGCTTCCAGTGGAATGTTCATGTGATTGGAAAAGTCAGGAGAGTGGTAAGGTACTGTTTTCTCTCAGTTGGCAAGCTGTGCACACAATCCCAGTGTTATACAGCTTCCTTCTGCGCCTTTCCGAAGCTGCCGCTCTCTCCGGCTCCCGGAGGCGAAGAAGCGGCTTCTTCGCGCAAAGACGATTGTGCCGCTCGCAGGGCTCTCCTTAGCGCGGCTTCTGCCGAAAGAAGCCCGGGAGCGGCGCTTATCTCCGGAGAGCATCGTACCTTGGTCTTTCGCCTCTCTTGTAGTCTACATCTTAGCAGAAAGCTTTTCCACTATGTCTGGCTAGGAAAAACTGTGCCAGCACAGAAAACAGCTCCCATCGTGTTCTAGACGTTCCACGGAGGTCTGCCAGGTGTTTGGAAGGAAGCAAAGAAAAGTTGTCCAAAACAGCTTCCAGTGGAATGTTCATGTGATTGGAAAAGTCAGGAGTGTGGTAAGGTACTGTTTTCTGTCAGTTGGCAAGCTGCGCACACAATCCCAGTGTTGTACAGCTTCCTTCTGCGCCTTTCCGAAGCTGCCGCTCTCTCCGGCTCCCGGAGGCGAAGAAGCGGCTTCTTCGCGCAAAGACGATTGTGCCGCTCGCAGGGCTCTCCTTAGCGCGGCTTCTGCCGAAAGACGCCCGGGAGCGGCGCTTATCTCCGGAGAGCATCGTACCTTGGTCTTTAGCGTCTTTTGTAGTCTACATCTTAGCAGAAAGCTTTTCCACTATGTCTGGCTAGGAAATACTGTGCCAGCACAGAAAACATCTCCCATCGTGTTCTAGACGTTCCACGGAGGTCTGCCAAGTGTTTGGAAGGAAGCAAAGAAAAGTTGTCCAAAACAGCTTCCAGTGGAATGTTCATGTGATTGGAAAAGTCAGGAGCGTGGTAAGGTACTGTTTTCTATCAGTTGGCAAGCTGTGCACACAATCCCAGTGTTATACAGCTTCCTTCTGCGCCTTTCCGAAGCTGCCGCTCTCTCCGGCTCCCGGAGGCGAAGAAGCGGCTTCTTCGCGCAAAGACGATTGTGCCGCTCGCAGGGCTCTCTTTAGCGGGGCTTCTGCCGAAAGACGCCCGGGAGCGGCGCTTATCTCCGGAGAGCATCGTACCTTGGTCTTTAGCCTCTCTTGTAGTCTACATCTTAGCAGAAAGCTTTTCCACTATGTCTGGCTAGGAAAAACTGTGCCAGCACAGAAAACATCTCCCATCGTGTTCTAGACGTTCCACGGAGGTCTGCCAAGTGTTTGGAAGGAAGCAAAGAAAAGTTGTCCAAAACAGCTTCCAGTGGAATGTTCATGTGATTGGAAAAGTCAGGAGTGTGGTAAGGTACTGTTTTCTATCAGTTGGCAAACTGCGCACACAATCCCAGTGTTGTACAGCTTCCTTCTGCGCCTTTCCGAAGCTGCCGCTCTCTCCGGCTCCCGGAGGCGAAGAAGCGGCTTCTTCGCGCAAAGACGATTGTGCCGCTCGCAGGGCTCTCGTCAGCACCGCTTCTGCTGAAAGACGCCCGGGAGCGGCGCTTAGCTCCGGAGAGCATCGTACCTTGGTCTTTAGCGTCTTTTGTAGTCTACATCTTAGCAGAAAGCTTTTCCACTATGTCTGGCTAGGAAATACTGTGCCAGCACAGAAAACATCTCCCATCGTGTTCTAGACGTTCCACGGAGGTCTGCCAGGTGTTTGGAAGGAAGCAAAGAAAAGTTGTCCAAAACAGCTTCCAGTGGAATGTTCATGTGATTGGAAAAGTCAGGAGAGTGCTAAGGTACTGTTTTCTATCAGTTGGCAAGCTGCGCACACAATCCCAGTGTTGCACAGCTTCCTTCTGCGCCTTTCCGAAGCTGCCGCTCTCTCCGGCTCCCGGAGGCGAAGAAGCGGCTTCTTCGCGCAAAGACGATTGTGCCGCTCGCAGGGCTCTCCTTAGCGCCGCTTCTGCCAAAAGACGCCCGGGAGCGGCGCTTAGCTCCGGAGAGCCATCGTACCTCGGTCTTTAGCGTCTTTTGTAGTCTACACCTTAGCAGAAAGCTTTTCCACTATGTCTGGCTAGGAAAAACTGTGCCAGCACAGAAAACATCTCCCATCGTGTCCTAGACGTTCCACGGAGGTCTGCCAAGTGTTTGGAAGGAAGCAAAGAAAAGTTGTCCAAAACAGCTTCCAGTGGAATGTTCATGTGATTGGAAAAGTCAGGAGAGTGGTAAGGTACTGTTTTCTATCAGTTGGCAAGCTGCGCACACAATCCCAGTGTTGCACAGCTTCCTTCTGCGCCTTTCCGAAGCTGCCGCTCTCTCCGGCTCCCGGAGGCGAAGAAGCGGCTTCTTCGCGCAAAGACGATTGTGCCGCTCGCAGGGCTGTCCTTAGCGCGGCTTCTGCCGAAAGACGCCCGGGAGCGGCGCTTAGCTCCGGAGAGCATCGTACCTTGGTCTTCAGCCTCTCTTGTCGTCTACCTCTTAGCAGAAAGTTTTTCCACTATGTCTGGCTAGGAAAAACTGTGCCAGCACAGAAAACAGCTCCCATCGTGTTCTAGACGTTCCAAGGAGGTCTGCCAGGTGTTTGGAAGGAAGCAAAGAAAAGTTGTCCAAAACAGCTTCCAGTGGAATGTTCATGTGATTGGAAAAGTCAGGAGAGTGGTAAGGTACTGTTTTCTGTCAGTTGGCAAGCTGCGCACACAATCGCAGTGTTGTACAGCTTCCTTTTGCGCCTTTCCGAAGCTGCCGCTCTCTCCGGCTCCCGGAGGCGAAGAAGCGGCTTCTTCGCGCAAAGACGATTGTGCCGCTCGCAGGGCTCTCCTTAGCGCGGCTTCTGCCGAAAGACGCCCGGGACCGGCGCTTAGCTCCGGAGAGCATCGTACCTTGGTCTTTAGCCTCTCTTGTCGTCTACCTCTTAGCAGAAAGCTTTTCCACTATGTCTGGCTAGGAAAAACTGTGCCAGCACAGAAAACCGCTCCCATCGTGTTCTAGACGTTCCACGGAGGTCTGCCAGGTGTTTGGAAGGAAGCAAAGAAAAGTTGTCCAAAACAGCTTCCAGTGGAATGTTCATGTGATTGGAAAAGTCAGGAGAGTGGTAAGGTACTGTTTTCTCTCAGTTGGCAAGCTGTGCACACAATCCCAGTGTTATACAGCTTCCTTCTGCGCCTTTCCGAAGCTGCCGCTCTCTCCGGCTCCCGGAGGCGAAGAAGCGGCTTCTTCGCGCAAAGACGATTGTGCCGCTCGCAGGGCTCTCCTTAGCGCGTCTTCTGCCGAAAGAAGCCCGGGAGCGGCGCTTAGCTCCGGAGAGCATCGTACCTTGGTCTTTAGCGTCTTTTGTAGTCTACATCTTAGCAGAAAGCTTTTCCACTATGTCTGGCGAGGAAAAACTGTGCCAGCACAGAAAACATCTCCCATCGTGTTCTAGACGTTCCACGGAGGTCTGCCAAGTGTTTGGAAGGAAGCAAAGAAAAGTTGTCCAAAACAGCTTCCAGTGGAATGTTCATGTGATTGGAAAAGTCAGGAGAGTGGTAAGGTACTGTTTTCTCTCAGTTGGCAAGCTGTGCACACAATCCCAGTGTTATACAGCTTCCTTCTGCGCCTTTCCGAAGCTGCCGCTCTCTCCGGCTCCCGGCGGCGAAGAAGCGGCTTCTTCGCGCAAAGACGATTGTGCCGCTCGCAGGGCTCTCCTTAGCGCGGCTTCTGCCGAAAGAAGCCCGGGAGCGGCGCTTATCTCCGGAGAGCATCGTACCTTGGTCTTTCGCCTCTCTTGTAGTCTACATCTTAGCAGAAAGCTTTTCCACTATGTCTGGCTAGGAAAAACTGTGCCAGCACAGAAAACATCTCCCATCGTGTTCTAGACGTTCCACGGAGGTCTGCCAAGTGTTTGGAAGGAAGCAAAGAAAAGTTGTCCAAAACAGCTTCCAGTGGAATGTTCATGTGATTGGAAAAGTCAGGAGAGTGGTAAGGTACTGTTTTCTATCAGTTGGCAAGCTGCGCACACAATCCCAGTGTTGCACAGCTTCCTTCTGCGCCTTTCCGAAGCTGCCGCTCTCTCCGGCTCCCGGAGGCGAAGAAGCGGCTTCTTCGCGCAAAGACGATTGTGCCGCTCGCAGGGCTCTCCTTAGCGCCGCTTCTGCCAAAAGACGCCCGGGAGCGGCGCTTAGCTCCGGAGAGCCATCGTACCTTGGTCTTTAGCGTCTTGTGTAGTCTACACCTTAGCAGAAAGCTTTTCCACTATGTCTGGCTAGGAAAAACTGTGCCAGCACAGAAAACAGCTCCCATCGTGTTCTAGACGTTCCACGGAGGTCTGCCAGGTGTTTGGAAGGAAGCAAAGAAAAGTTGTCCAAAACAGCTTCCAGTGGAATGTTCATGTGATTGGAAAAGTCAGGAGAGTGGTAAGGTACTGTTTTCTGTCAGTTGGCAAGCTGCGCACACAATCGCAGTGTTGTACAGCTTCCTTTTGCGCCTTTCCGAAGCTGCCGCTCTCTCCGGCTCCCGGAGGCGAAGAAGCGGCTTCTTCGCGCAAAGACGATTGTGCCGCTCGCAGGGCTCTCCTTAGCGCCGCTTCTGCCAAAAGACGCCCGGGACCGGCGCTTAGCTCCGGAGAGCATCGTACCTTGGTCTTTAGCCTCTCTTGTCGTCTACCTCTTAGCAGAAAGCTTTTCCACTATGTCTGGCTAGGAAAAACTGTGCCAGCACAGAAAACAGCTCCCATCGTGTTCTAGACGTTCCACGGAGGTCTGCCAGGTGTTTGGAAGGAAGCAAAGAAAAGTTGTCCAAAACAGCTTCCAGTGGAATGTTCATGTGATTGGAAAAGTCAGGAGAGTGGTAAGGTACTGTTTTCTCTCAGTTGGCAAGCTGTGCACACAATCCCAGTGTTATACAGCTTCCTTCTGCGCCTTTCCGAAGCTGCCGCTCTCTCCGGCTCCCGGAGGCGAAGAAGCGGCTTCTTCGCGCAAAGACGATTGTGCCGCTCGCAGGGCTCTCCTTAGCGCGTCTTCTGCCGAAAGAAGCCCGGGAGCGGCGCTTAGCTCCGGAGAGCATCGTACCTTGGTCTTTAGCGTCTTTTGTAGTCTACATCTTAGCAGAAAGCTTTTCCACTATGTCTGGCGAGGAAAAACTGTGCCAGCACAGAAAACATCTCCCATCGTGTTCTAGACGTTCCACGGAGGTCTGCCAAGTGTTTGGAAGGAAGCAAAGAAAAGTTGTCCAAAACAGCTTCCAGTGGAATGTTCATGTGATTGGAAAAGTCAGGAGAGTGGTAAGGTACTGTTTTCTCTCAGTTGGCAAGCTGTGCACACAATCCCAGTGTTATACAGCTTCCTTCTGCGCCTTTCCGAAGCTGCCGCTCTCTCCGGCTCCCGGAGGCGAAGAAGCGGCTTCTTCGCGCAAAGACGATTGTGCCGCTCGCAGGGCTCTCCTTAGCGCGGCTTCTGCCGAAAGAAGCCCGGGAGCGGCGCTTAGCTCCGCAGAGCATCGTACCTTGGTCTTTCGCCTCTCTTGTAGTCTACATCTTAGCAGAAAGCTTTTCCACTATGTCTGGCTAGGAAAAACTGTGCCAGCACAGAAAACAGCTCCCATCGTGTTCTAGACGTTCCACCTAGGTCTGCCAGGTGTTTGGAAGGAAGCAAAGAAAAGTTGTCCAAAACAGCTTCCAGTGGAATGTTCATGTGATTGGAAAAGTCAGGAGTGTGGTAAGGTACTGTTTTCTGTCAGTTGGCAAGCTGCGCACACAATCCCAGTGTTGTACAGCTTCCTTCTGCGCCTTTCCGAAGCTGCCGCTCTCTCCGGCTCCCGGAGGCGAAGAAGCGGCTTCTTCGCGCAAAGACGATTGTGCCGCTCGCAGGGCTCTCCTTAGCGCGGCTTCTGCCGAAAGAAGCCCGGGAGCGGCGCTTAGCTCCGGAGAGCATCGTACCTTGGTCTTTAGCGTCTTTTGTAGTCTACATCTTAGCAGAAAGCTTTTCCACTATGTCTGGCTAGGAAATACTGTGCCAGCACAGAAAACATCTCCCATCGTGTTCTAGACGTTCCACGGAGGTCTGCCAAGTGTTTGGAAGGAAGCAAAGAAAAGTTGTCCAAAACAGCTTCCAGTGGAATGTTCATGTGATTGGAAAAGTCAGGAGCGTGGTAAGGTACTGTTTTCTATCAGTTGGCAAGCTGTGCACACAATCCTAGTGTTATACAGCTTCCTTCTGCGCCTTTCCGAAGCTGCCGCTCTCTCCGGCTCCCGGAGGCGAAGAAGCGGCTTCTTCGCGCAAAGACGATTGTGCCGCTCGCAGGGCTCTCTTTAGCGCGGCTTCTGCCGAAAGACGCCCGGGAGCGGCGCTTATCTCCGGAGAGCATCGTACCTTGGTCTTTAGCCTCTCTTGTAGTCTACATCTTAGCAGAAAGCTTTTCCACTATGTCTGGCTAGGAAAAACTGTGCCAGCACAGAAAACATCTCCCATCGTGTTCTAGACGTTCCACGGAGGTCTGCCAAGTGTTTGGAAGGAAGCAAAGAAAAGTTGTCCAAAACAGCTTCCAGTGGAATGTTCATGTGATTGGAAAAGTCAGGAGTGTGGTAAGGTACTGTTTTCTATCAGTTGGCAAACTGCGCACACAATCCCAGTGTTGTACAGCTTCCTTCTGCGCCTTTCCGAAGCTGCCGCTCTCTCCGGCTCCCGGAGGCGAAGAAGCGGCTTCTTCGCGCAAAGACGATTGTGCCGCTCGCAGGGCTCTCGTCAGCACCGCTTCTGCCGAAAGACGCCCGGGAGCGGCGCTTAGCTCCGGAGAGCATCGTACCTTGGTCTTTAGCGTCTTTTGTAGTCTACATCTTAGCAGAAAGCTTTTCCACTATGTCTGGCTAGGAAATACTGTGCCAGCACAGAAAACATCTCCCATCGTGTTCTAGACGTTCCACGGAGGTCTGCCAGGTGTTTGGAAGGAAGCAAAGAAAAGTTGTCCAAAACAGCTTCCAGTGGAATGTTCATGTGATTGGAAAAGTCAGGAGAGTGCTAAGGTACTGTTTTCTATCAGTTGGCAAGCTGCGCACACAATCCCAGTGTTGCACAGCTTCCTTCTGCGCCTTTCCGAAGCTGCCGCTCTCTCCGGCTCCCGGAGGCGAAGAAGCGGCTTCTTCGCGCAAAGACGATTGTGCCGCTCGCAGGGCTCTCCTTAGCGCCGCTTCTGCCAAAAGACGCCCGGGAGCGGCGCTTAGCTCCGGAGAGCCATCGTACCTCGGTCTTTAGCGTCTTTTGTAGTCTACACCTTAGCAGAAAGCTTTTCCACTATGTCTGGCTAGGAAAAACTGTGCCAGCACAGAAAACATCTCCCATCGTGTCCTAGACGTTCCACGGAGGTCTGCCAAGTGTTTGGAAGGAAGCAAAGAAAAGTTGTCCAAAACAGCTTCCAGTGGAATGTTCATGTGATTGGAAAAGTCAGGAGAGTGGTAAGGTACTGTTTTCTATCAGTTGGCAAGCTGCGCACACAATCCCAGTGTTGCACAGCTTCCTTCTGCGCCTTTCCGAAGCTGCCGCTCTCTCCGGCTCCCGGAGGCGAAGAAGCGGCTTCTTCGCGCAAAGACGATTGTGCCGCTCGCAGGGCTCTCCTTAGCGCGGCTTCTGCCGAAAGACGCCCGGGAGCGGCGCTTAGCTCCGGAGAGCATCGTACCTTGGTCTTCAGCCTCTCTTGTCGTCTACCTCTTAGCAGAAAGTTTTTCCACTATGTCTGGCTAGGAAAAACTGTGCCAGCACAGAAAACAGCTCCCATCGTGTTCTAGACGTTCCACGGAGGTCTGCCAGGTGTTTGGAAGGAAGCAAAGAAAAGTTGTCCAAAACAGCTTCCAGTGGAATGTTCATGTGATTGGAAAAGTCAGGAGAGTGGTAAGGTACTGTTTTCTGTCCGTTGGCAAGCTGCGCACACAATCGCAGTGTTGTACAGCTTCCTTTTGCGCCTTTCCGAAGCTGCCGCTCTCTCCGGCTCCCGGAGGCGAAGAAGCGGCTTCTTCGCGCAAAGACGATTGTGCCGCTCGCAGGGCTCTCCTTAGCGCGGCTTCTGCCGAAAGACGCCCGGGACCGGCGCTTAGCTCCGGAGAGCATCGTACCTTGGTCTTTAGCCTCTCTTGTCGTCTACCTCTTAGCAGAAAGCTTTTCCACTATGTCTGGCTAGGAAAAACTGTGCCAGCACAGAAAACATCTCCCATCGTGTTCTAGACGTTCCACGGAGGTCTGCCAAGTGTTTGGAAGGAAGCAAAGAAAAGTTGTCCAAAACAGCTTCCAGTGGAATGTTCATGTGATTGGAAAAGTCAGGAGAGTGGTAAGGTACTGTTTTCTCTCAGTTGGCAAGCTGTGCACACAATCCCAGTGTTATACAGCTTCCTTCTGCGCCTTTCCGAAGCTGCCGCTCTCTCCGGCTCCCGGCGGCGAAGAAGCGGCTTCTTCGCGCAAAGACGATTGTGCCGCTCGCAGGGCTCTCCTTAGCGCGGCTTCTGCCGAAAGAAGCCCGGGAGCGGCGCTTATCTCCGGAGAGCATCGTACCTTGGTCTTTCGCCTCTCTTGTAGTCTACATCTTAGCAGAAAGCTTTTCCACTATGTCTGGCTAGGAAAAACTGTGCCAGCACAGAAAACATCTCCCATCGTGTTCTAGACGTTCCACGGAGGTCTGCCAAGTGTTTGGAAGGAAGCAAAGAAAAGTTGTCCAAAACAGCTTCCAGTGGAATGTTCATGTGATTGGAAAAGTCAGGAGAGTGGTAAGGTACTGTTTTCTATCAGTTGGCAAGCTGCGCACACAATCCCAGTGTTGCACAGCTTCCTTCTGCGCCTTTCCGAAGCTGCCGCTCTCTCCGGCTCCCGGAGGCGAAGAAGCGGCTTCTTCGCGCAAAGACGATTGTGCCGCTCGCAGGGCTCTCCTTAGCGCCGCTTCTGCCAAAAGACGCCCGGGAGCGGCGCTTAGCTCCGGAGAGCCATCGTACCTTGGTCTTTAGCGTCTTGTGTAGTCTACACCTTAGCAGAAAGCTTTTCCACTATGTCTGGCTAGGAAAAACTGTGCCAGCACAGAAAACATCTCCCATCGTGTTCTAGACGTTCCACGGAGGTCTGCCAAGTGTTTGGAAGGAAGCAAAGAAAAGTTGTCCAAAACAGCTTCCAGTGGAATGTTCATGTGATTGGAAAAGTCAGGAGTGTGGTAAGGTACTGTTTTCTGTCAGTTGGCAAGCTGCGCACACAATCGCAGTGTTGTACAGCTTCCTTCTGCGCCTTTCCGAAGCTGCCGCTCTCTCCGGCTCCCGGAGGCGAAGAAGCGGCTTCTTCGCGCAAAGACGATTGTGCCGCTCGCAGGGCTCTCCTTAGCGCGGCTTCTGCCGAAAGACGCCCGGGAGCGGCGCTTCGCTCCGGAGAGCATCGTACCTTGGTCTTTAGCGTCTTTTGTAGTCTACATCTTAGCAGAAAGCTTTTCCACTATGTCTGGCTAGGAAATACTGTGCCAGCACAGAAAACATCTCCCATCGTGTTCTAGACGTTCCACGGAGGTCTGCCAAGTGTTTGGAAGGAAGCAAAGAAAAGTTGTCCAAAACAGCTTCCAGTGGAATGTTCATGTGATTGGAAAAGTCAGGAGAGTGGTAAGGTACTGTTTTCTATCAGTTGGCAAGCTGCGCACACAATCGCAGTGTTGTACAGCTTCCTTCTGCGCCTTTCCGAAGCTGCCGCTCTCTCCGGCTCCCGGAGGCGAAGAAGCGGCTTCTTCGCGCAAAGACGATTGTGCCGCTCGCAGGGCTCTCCTTAGCGCGGCTTCTGCCGAAAGACGCCCGGGAGCGGCGCTTATCTCCGGAGAGCATCGTACCTTGGTCTTTAGCCTCTCTTGTCGTCTACCTCTTAGCAGAAAGCTTTTCCACTATGTCTGGCTAGGAAAAACTGTGCCAGCACAGAAAACAGCTCCCATCGTGTTCTAGACGTTCCACGGAGGTCTGCCAGGTGTTTGGAAGGAAGCAAAGAAAAGTTGTCCAAAACAGCTTCCAGTGGAATGTTCATGTGATTGGAAAAGTCAGGAGTGTGGTAAGGTACTGTTTTCTGTCAGTTGGCAAGCTGCGCACACAATCCCAGTGTTGTACAGCTTCCTTCTGCGCCTTTCCGAAGCTGCCGCTCTCTCCGGCTCCCGGAGGCGAAGAAGCGGCTTCTTCGCGCAAAGACGATTGTGCCGCTCGCAGGGCTCTCCTTAGCGCGGCTTCTGCCGAAAGACGCCGGGGAGCGGCGCTTATCTCCGGAGAGCATCGTACCTTGGTCTTTAGCGTCTTTTGTAGTCTACATCTTAGCAGAAAGCTTTTCCACTATGTCTGGCTAGGAAAAACTGTGCCAGCACAGAAAACAGCTCCCATCGTGTTCTAGACGTTCCACGGAGGTCTGCCAAGTGTTTGGAAGGAAGCAAAGAAAAGTTGTCCAAAACAGCTTCCAGTGGAATGTTCATGTGATTGGAAAAGTCAGGAGCGTGGTAAGGTACTGTTTTCTATCAGTTGGCAAGCTGTGCACACAATCCCAGTGTTATACAGCTTCCTTCTGCGCCTTTCCGAAGCTGCCGCTCTCTCCGGCTCCCGGAGGCGAAGAAGCGGCTTCTTCGCGCAAAGACGATTGTGCCGCTCGCAGGGCTCTCTTTAGCGCGGCTTCTGCCGAAAGACGCCCGGGAGCGGCGCTTATCTCCGGAGAGCATCGTACCTTGGTCTTTAGCCTCTCTTGTAGTCTACATCTTAGCAGAAAGCTTTTCCACTATGTCTGGCTAGGAAAAACTGTGCCAGCACAGAAAACATCTCCCATCGTGTTCTAGACGTTCCACGGAGGTCTGCCAAGTGTTTGGAAGGAAGCAAAGAAAAGTTGTCCAAAACAGCTTCCAGTGGAATGTTCATGTGATTGGAAAAGTCAGGAGTGTGGTAAGGTACTGTTTTCTATCAGTTGGCAAACTGCGCACACAATCCCAGTGTTGTACAGCTTCCTTCTGCGCCTTTCCGAAGCTGCCGCTCTCTCCGGCTCCCGGAGGCGAAGAAGCGGCTTCTTCGCGCAAAGACGATTGTGCCGCTCGCAGGGCTCTCGTCAGCACCGCTTCTGCCGAAAGACGCCCGGGAGGGGCGCTTAGCTCCGGAGAGCATCGTACCTTGGTCTTTAGCGTCTTTTGTAGTCTACATCTTAGCAGAAAGCTTTTCCACTATGTCTGGCTAGGAAATACTGTGCCAGCACAGAAAACATCTCCCATCGTGTTCTAGACGTTCCACGGAGGTCTGCCAGGTGTTTGGAAGGAAGCAAAGAAAAGTTGTCCAAAACAGCTTCCAGTGGAATGTTCATGTGATTGGAAAAGTCAGGAGAGTGCTAAGGTACTGTTTTCTATCAGTTGGCAAGCTGCGCACACAATCCCAGTGTTGCACAGCTTCCTTCTGCGCCTTTCCGAAGCTGCCGCTCTCTCCGGCTCCCGGAGGCGAAGAAGCGGCTTCTTCGCGCAAAGACGATTGTGCCGCTCGCAGGGCTCTCCTTAGCGCCGCTTCTGCCAAAAGACGCCCGGGAGCGGCGCTTAGCTCCGGAGAGCCATCGTACCTCGGTCTTTAGCGTCTTTTGTAGTCTACACCTTAGCAGAAAGCTTTTCCACTATGTCTGGCTAGGAAAAACTGTGCCAGCACAGAAAACATCTCCCATCGTGTCCTAGACGTTCCACGGAGGTCTGCCAAGTGTTTGGAAGGAAGCAAAGAAAAGTTGTCCAAAACAGCTTCCAGTGGAATGTTCATGTGATTGGAAAAGTCAGGAGAGTGGTAAGGTACTGTTTTCTATCAGTTGGCAAGCTGCGCACACAATCCCAGTGTTGCACAGCTTCCTTCTGCGCCTTTCCGAAGCTGCCGCTCTCTCCGGCTCCCGGAGGCGAAGAAGCGGCTTCTTCGCGCAAAGACGATTGTGCCGCTCGCAGGGCTCTCCTTAGCGCGGCTTCTGCCGAAAGACGCCCGGGAGCGGCGCTTAGCTCCGGAGAGCATCGTACCTTGGTCTTCAGCCTCTCTTGTCGTCTACCTCTTAGCAGAAAGTTTTTCCACTATGTCTGGCTAGGAAAAACTGTGCCAGCACAGAAAACAGCTCCCATCGTGTTCTAGACGTTCCACGGAGGTCTGCCAGGTGTTTGGAAGGAAGCAAAGAAAAGTTGTCCAAAACAGCTTCCAGTGGAATGTTCATGTGATTGGAAAAGTCAGGAGAGTGGTAAGGTACTGTTTTCTGTCAGTTGGCAAGCTGCGCACACAATCGCAGTGTTGTACAGCTTCCTTTTGCGCCTTTCCGAAGCTGCCGCTCTCTCCGGCTCCCGGAGGCGAAGAAGCGGCTTCTTCGCGCAAAGACGATTGTGCCGCTCGCAGGGCTCTCCTTAGGGCGGCTTCTGCCGAAAGACGCCCGGGACCGGCGCTTAGCTCCGGAGAGCATCGTACCTTGGTCTTTAGCCTCTCTTGTCGTCTACCTCTTAGCAGAAAGCTTTTCCACTATGTCTGGCTAGGAAAAACTGTGCCAGCACAGAAAACCGCTCCCATCGTGTTCTAGACGTTCCACGGAGGTCTGCCAGGTGTTTGGAAGGAAGCAAAGAAAAGTTGTCCAAAACAGCTTCCAGTGGAATGTTCATGTGATTGGAAAAGTCAGGAGAGTGGTAAGGTACTGTTTTCTCTCAGTTGGCAAGCTGTGCACACAATCCCAGTGTTATACAGCTTCCTTCTGCGCCTTTCCGAAGCTGCCGCTCTCTCCGGCTCCCGGAGGCGAAGAAGCGGCTTCTTCGCGCAAAGACGATTGTGCCGCTCGCAGGGCTCTCCTTAGCGCGTCTTCTGCCGAAAGAAGCCCGGGAGCGGCGCTTAGCTCCGGAGAGCATCGTACCTTGGTCTTTAGCGTCTTTTGTAGTCTACATCTTAGCAGAAAGCTTTTCCACTATGTCTGGCTAGGAAATACTGTGCCAGCACAGAAAACATCTCCCATCGTGTTCTAGACGTTCCACGGAGGTCTGCCAAGTGTTTGGAAGGAAGCAAAGAAAAGTTGTCCAAAACAGCTTGCAGTGGAATGTTCATGTGATTGGAAAAGTCAGGAGTGTGGTAAGGTACTGTTTTCTGTCAGTTGGCAAGCTGCGCACACAATCGCAGTGTTGTACAGCTTCCTTCTGCGCCTTTCCGAAGCTGCCGCTCTCTCCGGCTCCCGGAGGCGAAGAAGCGGCTTCTTCGCGCAAAGACGATTGTGCCGCTCGCAGGGCTCTCCTTAGCGCGGCTTCTGCCGAAAGACGCCCGGGAGCGGCGCTTAGCTCCGGAGAGCATCGTACCTTGGTCTTTAGCGTCTTTTGTAGTCTACATCTTAGCAGAAAGCTTTTCCACTATGTCTGGCTAGGAAATACTGTGCCAGCACAGAAAACATCTCCCATCGTGTTCTAGACGTTCCACGGAGGTCTGCCAAGTGTTTGGAAGGAAGCAAAGAAAAGTTGTCCAAAACAGCTTCCAGTGGAATGTTCATGTGATTGGAAAAGTCAGGAGAGTGGTAAGGTACTGTTTTCTATCAGTTGGCAAGCTGCGCACACAATCCCAGTGTTGTACAGCTTCCTTCTGCGCCTTTCCGAAGCTGCCGCTCTCTCCGGCTCCCGGAGGCGAAGAAGCGGCTTCTTCGCGCAAAGACGATTGTGCCGCTCGCAGGGCTCTCCTTAGCGCGGCTTCTGCCGAAAGACGCCCGGGAGCGGCGCTTATCTCCGGAGAGCATCGTACCTTGGTCTTTAGCCTCTCTTGTCGTCTACCTCTTAGCAGAAAGCTTTTCCACTATGTCTGGCTAGGAAAAACTGTGCCAGCACAGAAAACAGCTCCCATCGTGTTCTAGACGTTCCACGGAGGTCTGCCAAGTGTTTGGAAGGAAGCAAAGAAAAGTAGTCCAAAACAGCTTCCAGTGGAATGTTCATGTGATTGGAAAAGTCAGGAGAGTGGTAAGGTACTGTTTTCTATCAGTTGGCAAGCTGCGCACACAATCGCAGTGTTGCACAGCTTCCTTCTGCGCCTTTCCGAAGCTGCCGCTCTCTCCGGCTCCCGGAGGCGAAGAAGCGGCTTCTTCGCGCAAAGACGATTGTGCCGCTCGCAGGGCTCTCCTTAGCGCGGCTTCTGCCGAAAGACGCCCGGGACCGGCGCTTAGCTCCGGAGAGCATCGTACCTTGGTCTTTAGCCTCTCTTGTCGTCTACCTCTTAGCAGAAAGCTTTTCCACTATGTCTGGCTAGGAAAAACTGTGCCAGCACAGAAAACAGCTCCCATCGTGTTCTAGACGTTCCACGGAGGTCTGCCAGGTGTTTGGAAGGAAGCAAAGAAAAGTTGTCCAAAACAGCTTGCAGTGGAATGTTCATGTGATTGGAAAAGTCAGGAGAGTGGTAAGGTACTGTTTTCTCTCAGTTGGCAAGCTGTGCACACAATCCCAGTGTTATACAGCTTCCTTCTGCGCCTTTCCGAAGCTGCCGCTCTCTCCGGCTCCCGGAGGCGAAGAAGCGGCTTCTTCGCGCAAAGACGATTGTGCCGCTCGCAGGGCTCTCCTTAGCGCGTCTTCTGCCGAAAGAAGCCCGGGAGCGGCGCTTAGCTCCGGAGAGCATCGTACCTTGGTCTTTAGCGTCTTTTGTAGTCTACATCTTAGCAGAAAGCTTTTCCACTATGTCTGGCGAGGAAAAACTGTGCCAGCACAGAAAACATCTCCCATCGTGTTCTAGACGTTCCACGGAGGTCTGCCAAGTGTTTGGAAGGAAGCAAAGAAAAGTTGTCCAAAACAGCTTCCAGTGTAATGTTCATGTGATTGGAAAAGTCAGGAGTGTGGTAAGGTACTGTTTTCTATCAGTTGGCAAGCTGCGCACACAATGCCAGTGTTGTACAGCTTCCTTCTGCGCCTTTCCGAAGCTGCCGCTCTCTCCGGCTCCCGGAGGCGAAGAAGCGGCTTCTTCGCGCAAAGACGATTGTGCCGCTCGCAGGGCTCTCCTTAGCGCGGCTTCTGCCGAAAGACGCCCGGGAGCGGCGCTTAGCTCCGGAGAGCATCGTACCTCGGTCTTTAGCGTCTTTTGTAGTCTACATCTTAGCAGAAAGCTTTTCCACTATGTCTGGCTAGGAAAAACTGTGCCAGCACAGAAAACATCTCCCATCGTGTTCTAGACGTTCCACGGAGGTCTGCCAAGTGTTTGGAAGGAAGCAAAGAAAAGTTGTCCAAAACAGCTTCCAGTGGAATGTTCATGTGATTGGAAAAGTCAGGAGAGTGGTAAGGTACTGTTTTCTATCAGTTGGCAAGCTGCGCACACAATCCCAGTGTTGCACAGCTTCCTTCTGCGCCTTTCCGAAGCTGCCGCTCTCTCCGGCTCCCGGAGGCGAAGAAGCGGCTTCTTCGCGCAAAGACGATTGTGCCGCTCGCAGGGCTCTCCTTAGCGCGGCTTCTGCCGAAAGACGCCCGGGAGCGGCGCTTAGCTCCGGAGAGCATCGTACCTTGGTCTTCAGCCTCTCTTGTCGTCTACCTCTTAGCAGAAAGTTTTTCCACTATGTCTGGCTAGGAAAAACTGTGCCAGCACAGAAAACAGCTCCCATCGTGTTCTAGACGTTCCACGGAGGTCTGCCAGGTGTTTGGAAGGAAGCAAAGAAAAGTTGTCCAAAACAGCTTCCAGTGGAATGTTCATGTGATTGGAAAAGTCAGGAGTGTGGTAAGGTACTGTTTTCTGTCAGTTGGCAAGCTGCGCACACAATCGCAGTGTTGTACAGCTTCCTTTTGCGCCTTTCCGAAGCTGCCGCTCTCTCCGGCTCCCGGAGGCGAAGAAGCGGCTTCTTCGCGCAAAGACGATTGTGCCGCTCGCAGGGCTCTCCTTAGCGCGGCTTCTGCCGAAAGACGCCCGGGACCGGCGCTTAGCTCCGGAGAGCATCGTACCTTGGTCTTTAGCCTCTCTTGTCGTCTACCTCTTAGCAGAAAGCTTTTCCACTATGTCTGGCTAGGAAAAACTGTGCCAGCACAGAAAACAGCTCCCATCGTGTTCTAGACGTTCCACGGAGGTCTGCCAGGTGTTTGGAAGGAAGCAAAGGAAAGTTGTCCAAAACAGCTTCCAGTGGAATGTTCATGTGATTGGAAAAGTCAGGAGAGTGGTAAGGTACTGTTTTCTCTCAGTTGGCAAGCTGTGCACACAATCCCAGTGTTATACAGCTTCCTTCTGCGCCTTTCCGAAGCTGCCGCTCTCTCCGGCTCCCGGAGGCGAAGAAGCGGCTTCTTCGCGCAAAGACGATTGTGCCGCTCGCAGGGCTCTCCTTAGCGCGTCTTCTGCCGAAAGAAGCCCGGGAGCGGCGCTTAGCTCCGGAGAGCATCGTACCTTGGTCTTTAGCGTCTTTTGTAGTCTACATCTTAGCAGAAAGCTTTTCCACTATGTCTGGCGAGGAAAAACTGTGCCAGCACAGAAAACATCTCCCATCGTGTTCTAGACGTTCCACGGAGGTCTGCCAAGTGTTTGGAAGGAAGCAAAGAAAAGTTGTCCAAAACAGCTTCCAGTGGAATGTTCATGTGATTGGAAAAGTCAGGAGAGTGGTAAGGTACTGTTTTCTATCAGTTGGCAAGCTGCGCACACAATGTCAGTGTTGTACAGCTTCCTTCTGCGCCTTTCCGAAGCTGCCGCTCTCTCCGGCTCCCGGAGGCGAAGAAGCGGCTTCTTCGCGCAAAGACGATTGTGCCGCTCGCAGGGCTCTCCTTAGCGCGGCTTCTGCCGAAAGACGCCCGGGAGCGGCGCTTATCTCCGGAGAGCATCGTACCTTGGTCTTTAGCCTCTCTTGTCGTCTACCTCTTAGCAGAAAGCTTTTCCACTATGTCTGGCTAGGAAAAACTGTGCCAGCACAGAAAACAGCTCCCATCGTGTTCTAGACGTTCCACGGAGGTCTGCCAAGTGTTTGGAAGGAAGCAAAGAAAAGTTGTCCAAAACAGCTTCCAGTGGAATGTTCATGTGATTGGAAAAGTCAGGAGTGTGGTAAGGTACTGTTTTCTGTCAGTTGGCAAGCTGCGCACACAATCGCAGTGTTGTACAGCTTCCTTCTGCGCCTTTCCGAAGCTGCCGCTCTCTCCGGCTCCCGGAGGCGAAGAAGCGGCTTCTTCGCGCAAAGACGATTGTGCCGCTCGCAGGGCTCTCCTTAGCGCGGCTTCTGCCGAAAGACGCCCGGGAGCGGCGCTTATCTCCGGAGAGCATCGTACCTTGGTCTTTAGCGTCTTTTGTAGTCTACATCTTAGCAGAAAGCTTTTCCACTATGTCTGGCTAGGAAATACTGTGCCAGCACAGAAAACATCTCCCATCGTGTTCTAGACGTGCCACGAAGGTCTGCCAAGTGTTTGGAAGGAAGCAAAGAAAAGTTGTCCAAAACAGCTTCCAGTGGAATGTTCATGTGATTGGAAAAGTCAGGAGAGTGGTAAGGTACTGTTTTCTATCAGTTGGCAAACTGCGCACACAATCGCAGTGTTGTACAGCTTCCTTCTGCGCCTTTCCGAAGCTGCCGCTCTCTCCGGCTCCCGGAGGCGAAGAAGCGGCTTCTTCGCGCAAAGACGATTGTGCCGCTCGCAGGGCTCTCCTTAGAGCGGCTTCTGCCGAAAGACGCCCGGGAGGGGCGCTTAGCTCCGGAGAGCATCGTACCTTGGTCTTTAGCCTCTCTTGTCGTCTACCTCTTAGCAGAAAGCTTTTCCACTATGTCTGGCGAGGAAAAACTGTGCCAGCACAGAAAACATCTCCCATCGTGTTCTAGACGTTCCACGAAGGTCTGCCAGGTGTTTGGAAGGAAGCAAAGAAAAGTTGTCCAAAACAGCTTCCAGTGGAATGTTCATGTGATTGGAAAAGTCAGGAGAGTGGTAAGGTACTGTTTTCTGTCAGTTGGCAAGCTGTGCACACAATCCCAGTGTTATACAGCTTCCTTCTGCGCCTTTCCGAAGCTGCCGCTCTCTCCGGCTCCCGGAGGCGAAGAAGCGGCTTCTTCGCGCAAAGACGATTGTGCCGCTCGCAGGGCTCTCCTTAGCGCGTCTTCTGCCGAAAGAAGCCCGGGAGCGGCGCTTAGCTCCGGAGAGCATCGTACCTTGGTCTTTAGCGTCTTTTGTAGTCTACATCTTAGCAGAAAGCTTTTCCACTATGTCTGGCGAGGAAAAACTGTGCCAGCACAGAAAACATCTCCCATCGTGTTCTAGACGTTCCACGGAGGTCTGCCAAGTGTTTGGAAGGAAGCAAAGAAAAGTTGTCCAAAACAGCTTCCAGTGTAATGTTCATGTGATTGGAAAAGTCAGGAGTGTGGTAAGGTACTGTTTTCTATCAGTTGGCAAGCTGCGCACACAATGCCAGTGTTGTACAGCTTCCTTCTGCGCCTTTCCGAAGCTGCCGCTCTCTCCGGCTCCCGGAGGCGAAGAAGCGGCTTCTTCGCGCAAAGACGATTGTGCCGCTCGCAGGGCTCTCCTTAGCGCGGCTTCTGCCGAAAGACGCCCGGGAGCGGCGCTTAGCTCCGGAGAGCATCGTACCTCGGTCTTTAGCGTCTTTTGTAGTCTACATCTTAGCAGAAAGCTTTTCCACTATGTCTGGCTAGGAAAAACTGTGCCAGCACAGAAAACATCTCCCATCGTGTTCTAGACGTTCCACGGAGGTCTGCCAAGTGTTTGGAAGGAAGCAAAGAAAAGTTGTCCAAAACAGCTTCCAGTGGAATGTTCATGTGATTGGAAAAGTCAGGAGAGTGGTAAGGTACTGTTTTCTATCAGTTGGCAAGCTGCGCACACAATCGCAGTGTTGTACAGCTTCCTTCTGCGCCTTTCCGAAGCTGCCGCTCTCTCCGGCTCCCGGAGGCGAAGAAGCGGCTTCTTCGCGCAAAGACGATTGTGCCGCTCGCAGGGCTCTCCTTAGCGCGGCTTCTGCCGAAAGACGCCCGGGAGCGGCGCTTAGCTCCGGAGAGCATCGTACCTTGGTCTTCAGCCTCTCTTGTCGTCTACCTCTTAGCAGAAAGTTTTTCCACTATGTCTGGCTAGGAAAAACTGTGCCAGCACAGAAAACAGCTCCCATCGTGTTCTAGACGTTCCACGGAGGTCTGCCAGGTGTTTGGAAGGAAGCAAAGAAAAGTTGTCCAAAACAGCTTCCAGTGGAATGTTCATGTGATTGGAAAAGTCAGGAGTGTGGTAAGGTACTGTTTTCTGTCAGTTGGCAAGCTGCGCACACAATCGCAGTGTTGTACAGCTTCCTTTTGCGCCTTTCCGAAGCTGCCTCTCTCTCCGGCTCCCGGAGGCGAAGAAGCGGCTTCTTCGCGCAAAGACGATTGTGCCGCTCGCAGGGCTCTCCTTAGCGCGGCTTCTGCCGAAAGACGCCCGGGACCGGCGCTTAGCTCCGGAGAGCATCGTACCTTGGTCTTTAGCCTCTCTTGTCGTCTACCTCTTAGCAGAAAGCTTTTCCACTATGTCTGGCTAGGAAAAACTGTGCCAGCACAGAAAACAGCTCCCATCGTGTTCTAGACGTTCCACGGAGGTCTGCCAGGTGTTTGGAAGGAAGCAAAGAAAAGTTGTCCAAAACAGCTTCCAGTGGAATGTTCATGTGATTGGAAAAGTCAGGAGAGTGGTAAGGTACTGTTTTCTCTCAGTTGGCAAGCTGTGCACACAATCCCAGTGTTATACAGCTTCCTTCTGCGCCTTTCCGAAGCTGCCGCTCTCTCCGGCTCCCGGAGGCGAAGAAGCGGCTTCTTCGCGCAAAGACGATTGTGCCGCTCGCAGGGCTCTCCTTAGCGCGTCTTCTGCCGAAAGAAGCCCGGGAGCGGCGCTTAGCTCCGGAGAGCATCGTACCTTGGTCTTTAGCGTCTTTTGTAGTCTACATCTTAGCAGAAAGCTTTTCCACTATGTCTGGCGAGGAAAAACTGTGCCAGCACAGAAAACATCTCCCATCGTGTTCTAGACGTTCCACGGAGGTCTGCCAAGTGTTTGGAAGGAAGCAAAGAAAAGTTGTCCAAAACAGCTTCCAGTGGAATGTTCATGTGATTGGAAAAGTCAGGAGTGTGGTAAGGTACTGTTTTCTATCAGTTGGCAAGCTGCGCACACAATGCCAGTGTTGTACAGCTTCCTTCTGCGCCTTTCCGAAGCTGCCGCTCTCTCCGGCTCCCGGAGGCGAAGAAGCGGCTTCTTCGCGCAAAGACGATTGTGCCGCTCGCAGGGCTCTCCTTAGCGCGGCTTCTGCCGAAAGACGCCCGGGAGCGGCGCTTAGCTCCGGAGAGCATCGTACCTCGGTCTTTAGCGTCTTTTGTAGTCTACATCTTAGCAGAAAGCTTTTCCACTATGTCTGGCAAGGAAATACTGTGCCAGCACAGAAAACATCTCCCATCGTGTTCTAGACGTTCCACGGAGGTCTGCCAAGTGTTTGGAAGGAAGCAAAGAAAAGTTGTCCAAAACAGCTTCCAGTGGAATGTTCATGTGATTGGAAAAGTCAGGAGAGTGGTAAGGTACTGTTTTCTATCAGTTGGCAAGCTGCGCACACAATCCCAGTGTTGCACAGCTTCCTTCTGCGCCTTTCCGAAGCTGCCGCTCTCTCCGGCTCCCGGAGGCGAAGAAGCGGCTTCTTCGCGCAAAGACGATTGTGCCGCTCGCAGGGCTCTCCTTAGCGCCGCTTCTGCCAAAAGACGCCCGGGAGCGGCGCTTAGCTCCGGAGAGCATCGTACCTTGGTCTTTAGCGTCTTTTGTAGTCTACATCTTAGCAGAAAGCTTTTCCACTATGTCTGGCGAGGAAAAACTGTGCCAGCACAGAAAACATCTCCCATCGTGTTCTAGACGTTCCACGGAGGTCTGCCAAGTGTTTGGAAGGAAGCAAAGAAAAGTTGTCCAAAACAGCTTCCAGTGTAATGTTCATGTGATTGGAAAAGTCAGGAGTGTGGTAAGGTACTGTTTTCTATCAGTTGGCAAGCTGCGCACACAATGCCAGTGTTGTACAGCTTCCTTCTGCGCCTTTCCGAAGCTGCCGCTCTCTCCGGCTCCCGGAGGCGAAGAAGCGGCTTCTTCGCGCAAAGACGATTGTGCCGCTCGCAGGGCTCTCCTTAGCGCGGCTTCTGCCGAAAGACGCCCGGGAGCGGCGCTTAGCTCCGGAGAGCATCGTACCTCGGTCTTTAGCGTCTTTTGTAGTCTACATCTTAGCAGAAAGCTTTTCCACTATGTCTGGCTAGGAAAAACTGTGCCAGCACAGAAAACATCTCCCATCGTGTTCTAGACGTTCCACGGAGGTCTGCCAAGTGTTTGGAAGGAAGCAAAGAAAAGTTGTCCAAAACAGCTTCCAGTGGAATGTTCATGTGATTGGAAAAGTCAGGAGAGTGGTAAGGTACTGTTTTCTATCAGTTGGCAAGCTGCGCACACAATCCCAGTGTTGCACAGCTTCCTTCTGCGCCTTTCCGAAGCTGCCGCTCTCTCCGGCTCCCGGAGGCGAAGAAGCGGCTTCTTCGCGCAAAGACGATTGTGCCGCTCGCAGGGCTCTCCTTAGCGCGGCTTCTGCCGAAAGACGCCCGGGAGCGGCGCTTAGCTCCGGAGAGCATCGTACCTTGGTCTTCAGCCTCTCTTGTCGTCTACCTCTTAGCAGAAAGTTTTTCCACTATGTCTGGCTAGGAAAAACTGTGCCAGCACAGAAAACAGCTCCCATCGTGTTCTAGACGTTCCACGGAGGTCTGCCAGGTGTTTGGAAGGAAGCAAAGAAAAGTTGTCCAAAACAGCTTCCAGTGGAATGTTCATGTGATTGGAAAAGTCAGGAGTGTGGTAAGGTACTGTTTTCTGTCAGTTGGCAAGCTGCGCACACAATCGCAGTGTTGTACAGCTTCCTTTTGCGCCTTTCCGAAGCTGCCGCTCTCTCCGGCTCCCGGAGGCGAAGAAGCGGCTTCTTCGCGCAAAGACGATTGTGCCGCTCGCAGGGCTCTCCTTAGCGCGGCTTCTGCCGAAAGACGCCCGGGACCGGCGCTTAGCTCCGGAGAGCATCGTACCTTGGTCTTTAGCCTCTCTTGTCGTCTACCTCTTAGCAGAAAGCTTTTCCACTATGTCTGGCTAGGAAAAACTGTGCCAGCACAGAAAACAGCTCCCATCGTGTTCTAGACGTTCCACGGAGGTCTGCCAGGTGTTTGGAAGGAAGCAAAGAAAAGTTGTCCAAAACAGCTTCCAGTGGAATGTTCATGTGATTGGAAAAGTCAGGAGAGTGGTAAGGTACTGTTTTCTCTCAGTTGGCAAGCTGTGCACACAATCCCAGTGTTATACAGCTTCCTTCTGCGCCTTTCCGAAGCTGCCGCTCTCTCCGGCTCCCGGAGGCGAAGAAGCGGCTTCTTCGCGCAAAGACGATTGTGCCGCTCGCAGGGCTCTCCTTAGCGCGTCTTCTGCCGAAAGAAGCCCGGGAGCGGCGCTTAGCTCCGGAGAGCATCGTACCTTGGTCTTTAGCGTCTTTTGTAGTCTACATCTTAGCAGAAAGCTTTTCCACTATGTCTGGCGAGGAAAAACTGTGCCAGCACAGAAAACAGCTCCCATCGTGTTCTAGACGTTCCACGGAGGTCTGCCAAGTGTTTGGAAGGAAGCAAAGAAAAGTTGTCCAAAACAGCTTCCAGTGGAATGTTCATGTGATTGGAAAAGTCAGGAGTGTGGTAAGGTACTGTTTTCTGTCAGTTGGCAAGCTGCGCACACAATCGCAGTGTTGTACAGCTTCCTTCTGCGCCTTTCCGAAGCTGCCGCTCTCTCCGGCTCCCGGAGGCGAAGAAGCGGCTTCTTCGCGCAAAGACGATTGTGCCGCTCGCAGGGCTCTCCTTAGCGCGGCTTCTGCCGAAAGACGCCCGGGAGCGGCGCTTATCTCCGGAGAGCATCGTACCTTGGTCTTTAGCGTCTTTTGTAGTCTACATCTTAGCAGAAAGCTTTTCCACTATGTCTGGCTAGGAAATACTGTGCCAGCACAGAAAACATCTCCCATCGTGTTCTAGACGTGCCACGAAGGTCTGCCAAGTGTTTGGAAGGAAGCAAAGAAAAGTTGTCCAAAACAGCTTCCAGTGGAATGTTCATGTGATTGGAAAAGTCAGGAGAGTGGTAAGGTACTGTTTTCTATCAGTTGGCAAACTGCGCACACAATCGCAGTGTTGTACAGCTTCCTTCTGCGCCTTTCCGAAGCTGCCGCTCTCTCCGGCTCCCGGAGGCGAAGAAGCGGCTTCTTCGCGCAAAGACGATTGTGCCGCTCGCAGGGCTCTCCTTAGAGCGGCTTCTGCCGAAAGACGCCCGGGAGGGGCGCTTAGCTCCGGAGAGCATCGTACCTTGGTCTTTAGCCTCTCTTGTCGTCTACCTCTTAGCAGAAAGCTTTTCCACTATGTCTGGCGAGGAAAAACTGTGCCAGCACAGAAAACATCTCCCATCGTGTTCTAGACGTTCCACGAAGGTCTGCCAGGTGTTTGGAAGGAAGCAAAGAAAAGTTGTCCAAAACAGCTTCCAGTGGAATGTTCATGTGATTGGAAAAGTCAGGAGAGTGGTAAGGTACTGTTTTCTGTCAGTTGGCAAGCTGTGCACACAATCCCAGTGTTATACAGCTTCCTTCTGCGCCTTTCCGAAGCTGCCGCTCTCTCCGGCTCCCGGAGGCGAAGAAGCGGCTTCTTCGCGCAAAGACGATTGTGCCGCTCGCAGGGCTCTCCTTAGCGCGTCTTCTGCCGAAAGAAGCCCGGGAGCGGCGCTTAGCTCCGGAGAGCATCGTACCTTGGTCTTTAGCGTCTTTTGTAGTCTACATCTTAGCAGAAAGCTTTTCCACTATGTCTGGCGAGGAAAAACTGTGCCAGCACAGAAAACATCTCCCATCGTGTTCTAGACGTTCCACGGAGGTCTGCCAAGTGTTTGGAAGGAAGCAAAGAAAAGTTGTCCAAAACAGCTTCCAGTGTAATGTTCATGTGATTGGAAAAGTCAGGAGTGTGGTAAGGTACTGTTTTCTATCAGTTGGCAAGCTGCGCACACAATGCCAGTGTTGTACAGCTTCCTTCTGCGCCTTTCCGAAGCTGCCGCTCTCTCCGGCTCCCGGAGGCGAAGAAGCGGCTTCTTCGCGCAAAGACGATTGTGCCGCTCGCAGGGCTCTCCTTAGCGCGGCTTCTGCCGAAAGACGCCCGGGAGCGGCGCTTAGCTCCGGAGAGCATCGTACCTCGGTCTTTAGCGTCTTTTGTAGTCTACATCTTAGCAGAAAGCTTTTCCACTATGTCTGGCTAGGAAAAACTGTGCCAGCACAGAAAACATCTCCCATCGTGTTCTAGACGTTCCACGGAGGTCTGCCAAGTGTTTGGAAGGAAGCAAAGAAAAGTTGTCCAAAACAGCTTCCAGTGGAATGTTCATGTGATTGGAAAAGTCAGGAGAGTGGTAAGGTACTGTTTTCTATCAGTTGGCAAGCTGCGCACACAATCGCAGTGTTGTACAGCTTCCTTCTGCGCCTTTCCGAAGCTGCCGCTCTCTCCGGCTCCCAGAGGCGAAGAAGCGGCTTCTTCGCGCAAAGACGATTGTGCCGCTCGCAGGGCTCTCCTTAGCGCGGCTTCTGCCGAAAGACGCCCGGGAGCGGCGCTTAGCTCCGGAGAGCATCGTACCTTGGTCTTCAGCCTCTCTTGTCGTCTACCTCTTAGCAGAAAGTTTTTCCACTATGTCTGGCTAGGAAAAACTGTGCCAGCACAGAAAACAGCTCCCATCGTGTTCTAGACGTTCCACGGAGGTCTGCCAGGTGTTTGGAAGGAAGCAAAGAAAAGTTGTCCAAAACAGCTTCCAGTGGAATGTTCATGTGATTGGAAAAGTCAGGAGTGTGGTAAGGTACTGTTTTCTGTCAGTTGGCAAGCTGCGCACACAATCGCAGTGTTGTACAGCTTCCTTTTGCGCCTTTCCGAAGCTGCCGCTCTCTCCGGCTCCCGGAGGCGAAGAAGCGGCTTCTTCGCGCAAAGACGATTGTGCCGCTCGCAGGGCTCTCCTTAGCGCGGCTTCTGCCGAAAGACGCCCGGGACCGGCGCTTAGCTCCGGAGAGCATCGTACCTTGGTCTTTAGCCTCTCTTGTCGTCTACCTCTTAGCAGAAAGCTTTTCCACTATGTCTGGCTAGGAAAAACTGTGCCAGCACAGAAAACAGCTCCCATCGTGTTCTAGACGTTCCACGGAGGTCTGCCAGGTGTTTGGAAGGAAGCAAAGAAAAGTTGTCCAAAACAGCTTCCAGTGGAATGTTCATGTGATTGGAAAAGTCAGGAGAGTGGTAAGGTACTGTTTTCTCTCAGTTGGCAAGCTGTGCACACAATCCCAGTGTTATACAGCTTCCTTCTGCGCCTTTCCGAAGCTGCCGCTCTCTCCGGCTCCCGGAGGCGAAGAAGCGGCTTCTTCGCGCAAAGACGATTGTGCCGCTCGCAGGGCTCTCCTTAGCGCGTCTTCTGCCGAAAGAAGCCCGGGAGCGGCGCTTAGCTCCGGAGAGCATCGTACCTTGGTCTTTAGCGTCTTTTGTAGTCTACATCTTAGCAGAAAGCTTTTCCACTATGTCTGGCGAGGAAAAACTGTGCCAGCACAGAAAACATCTCCCATCGTGTTCTAGACGTTCCACGGAGGTCTGCCAAGTGTTTGGAAGGAAGCAAAGAAAAGTTGTCCAAAACAGCTTCCAGTGGAATGTTCATGTGATTGGAAAAGTCAGGAGTGTGGTAAGGTACTGTTTTCTATCAGTTGGCAAGCTGCGCACACAATGCCAGTGTTGTACAGCTTCCTTCTGCGCCTTTCCGAAGCTGCCGCTCTCTCCGGCTCCCGGAGGCGAAGAAGCGGCTTCTTCGCGCAAAGACGATTGTGCCGCTCGCAGGGCTCTCCTTAGCGCGGCTTCTGCCGAAAGACGCCCGGGAGCGGCGCTTAGCTCCGGAGAGCATCGTACCTCGGTCTTTAGCGTCTTTTGTAGTCTACATCTTAGCAGAAAGCTTTTCCACTATGTCTGGCAAGGAAATACTGTGCCAGCACAGAAAACATCTCCCATCGTGTTCTAGACGTTCCACGGAGGTCTGCCAAGTGTTTGGAAGGAAGCAAAGAAAAGTTGTCCAAAACAGCTTCCAGTGGAATGTTCATGTGATTGGAAAAGTCAGGAGAGTGGTAAGGTACTGTTTTCTATCAGTTGGCAAGCTGCGCACACAATCCCAGTGTTGCACAGCTTCCTTCTGCGCCTTTCCGAAGCTGCCGCTCTCTCCGGCTCCCGGAGGCGAAGAAGCGGCTTCTTCGCGCAAAGACGATTGTGCCGCTCGCAGGGCTCTCCTTAGCGCCGCTTCTGCCAAAAGACGCCCGGGAGCGGCGCTTAGCTCCGGAGAGCATCGTACCTTGGTCTTTAGCGTCTTTTGTAGTCTACATCTTAGCAGAAAGCTTTTCCACTATGTCTGGCTAGGAAAAACTGTGCCAGCACAGAAAACATCTCCCATCGTGTTCTAGACGTTCCACGGAGGTCTGCCAAGTGTTTGGAAGGAAGCAAAGAAAAGTTGTCCAAAACAGCTTCCAGTGGAATGTTCATGTGATTGGAAAAGTCAGGAGAGTGGTAAGGTACTGTTTTCTATCAGTTGGCAAGCTGCGCACACAATGTCAGTGTTGTACAGCTTCCTTCTGCGCCTTTCCGAAGCTGCCGCTCTCTCCGGCTCCCGGAGGCGAAGAAGCGGCTTCTTCGCGCAAAGACGATTGTGCCGCTCGCAGGGCTCTCCTTAGCGCGGCTTCTGCCGAAAGACGCCCGGGAGCGGCGCTTATCTCCGGAGAGCATCGTACCTTGGTCTTTAGCCTCTCTTGTCGTCTACCTCTTAGCAGAAAGCTTTTCCACTATGTCTGGCTAGGAAAAACTGTGCCAGCACAGAAAACAGCTCCCATCGTGTTCTAGACGTTCCACGGAGGTCTGCCAAGTGTTTGGAAGGAAGCAAAGAAAAGTTGTCCAAAACAGCTTCCAGTGGAATGTTCATGTGATTGGAAAAGTCAGGAGTGTGGTAAGGTACTGTTTTCTGTCAGTTGGCAAGCTGCGCACACAATCGCAGTGTTGTACAGCTTCCTTCTGCGCCTTTCCGAAGCTGCCGCTCTCTCCGGCTCCCGGAGGCGAAGAAGCGGCTTCTTCGCGCAAAGACGATTGTGCCGCTCGCAGGGCTCTCCTTAGCGCGGCTTCTGCCGAAAGACGCCCGGGAGCGGCGCTTATCTCCGGAGAGCATCGTACCTTGGTCTTTAGCGTCTTTTGTAGTCTACATCTTAGCAGAAAGCTTTTCCACTATGTCTGGCGAGGAAAAACTGTGCCAGCACAGAAAACATCTCCCATCGTGTTCTAGACGTTCCACGAAGGTCTGCCAAGTGTTTGGAAGGAAGCAAAGAAAAGTTGTCCAAAACAGCTTCCAGTGGAATGTTCATGTGATTGGAAAAGTCAGGAGAGTGGTAAGGTACTGTTTTCTATCAGTTGGCAAGCTGCGCACACAATCGCAGTGTTGTACAGCTTCCTTCTGCGCCTTTCCGAAGCTGCCGCTCTCTCCGGCTCCCGGAGGCGAAGAAGCGGCTTCTTCGCGCAAAGACGATTGTGCCGCTCGCAGGGCTCTCCTTAGCGCGGCTTCTGCCGAAAGACGCCCGGGAGCGGCGCTTAGCTCCGGAGAGCATCGTACCTTGGTCTTTAGCCTCTCTTGTCGTCTACCTCTTAGCAGAAAGCTTTTCCACTATGTCTGGCTAGGAAAAACTGTGCCAGCACAGAAAACAGCTCCCATCGTGTTCTAGACGTTCCACGGAGGTCTGCCAGGTGTTTGGAAGGAAGCAAAGAAAAGTTGTCCAAAACAGCTTCCAGTGGAATGTTCATGTGATTGGAAAAGTCAGGAGAGTGGTAAGGTACTGTTTTCTCTCAGTTGGCAAGCTGTGCACACAATCCCAGTGTTATACAGCTTCCTTCTGCGCCTTTCCGAAGCTGCCGCTCTCTCCGGCTCCCGGAGGCGAAGAAGCGGCTTCTTCGCGCAAAGACGATTGTGCCGCTCGCAGGGCTCTCCTTAGCGCGGCTTCTGCCGAAAGAAGCCCGGGAGCGGCGCTTATCTCCGGAGAGCATCGTACCTTGGTCTTTAGCCTCTCTTGTAGTCTACATCTTAGCAGAAAGCTTTTCCACTATGTCTGGCTAGGAAAAACTGTGCCAGCACAGAAAACATCTCCCATCGTGTTCTAGACGTTCCACGGAGGTCTGCCAAGTGTTTGGAAGGAAGCAAAGAAAAGTTGTCCAAAACAGCTTCCAGTGGAATGTTCATGTGATTGGAAAAGTCAGGAGAGTGGTAAGGTACTGTTTTCTATCAGTTGGCAAACTGCGCACACAATCCCAGTGTTGCACAGCTTCCTTCTGCGCCTTTCCGAAGCTGCCGCTCTCTCCGGCTCCCGGAGGCGAAGAAGCGGCTTCTTCGCGCAAAGACGATTGTGCCGCTCGCAGGGCTCTCCTTAGCGCGGCTTCTGCCAAAAGACGCCCGGGAGCGGCGCTTAGCTCCGGAGAGCCATCGTACCTTGGTCTTTAGCGTCTTTTGTAGTCTAGACCTTAGCAGAAAGCTTTTCCACTATGTCTGGCTAGGAAAAACTGTGCCAGCACAGAAAACAGCTCCCATCGTGTTCTAGACGTTCCACGGAGGTCTGCCAAGTGTTTGGAAGGAAGCAAAGAAAAGTTGTCCAAAACAGCTTCCAGTGGAATGTTCATGTGATTGGAAAAGTCAGGAGTGTGGTAAGGTACTGTTTTCTGTCAGTTGGCAAGCTGCGCACACAATCGCAGTGTTGTACAGCTTCCTTCTGCGCCTTTCCGAAGCTGCCGCTCTCTCCGGCTCCCGGAGGCGAAGAAGCGGCTTCTTCGCGCAAAGACGATTGTGCCGCTCACAGGGCTCTCCTTAGCGCGGCTTCTGCCGAAAGACGCCCGGGAGCGGCGCTTCGCTCCGGAGAGCATCGTACCTTGGTCTTTAGCGTCTTTTGTAGTCTACATCTTAGCAGAAAGCTTTTCCACTATGTCTGGCTAGGAAATACTGTGCCAGCACAGAAAACATCTCCCATCGTGTTCTAGACGTTCCACGGAGGTCTGCCAAGTGTTTGGAAGGAAGCAAAGAAAAGTTGTCCAAAACAGCTTCCAGTGGAATGTTCATGTGATTGGAAAAGTCAGGAGAGTGGTAAGGTACTGTTTTCTATCAGTTGGCAAGCTGCGCACACAATCCCAGTGTTGTACAGCTTCCTTCTGCGCCTTTCCGAAGCTGCCGCTCTCTCCGGCTCCCGGAGGCGAAGAAGCGGCTTCTTCGCGCAAAGACGATTGTGCCGCTCGCAGGGCTCTCCTTAGCGCGGCTTCTGCCGAAAGACGCCCGGGAGCGGCGCTTATCTCCGGAGAGCATCGTACCTTGGTCTTTAGCCTCTCTTGTCGTCTACCTCTTAGCAGAAAGCTTTTCCACTATGTCTGGCTAGGAAAAACTGTGCCAGCACAGAAAACAGCTCCCATCGTGTTCTAGACGTTCCACGGAGGTCTGCCAGGTGTTTGGAAGGAAGCAAAGAAAAGTTGTCCAAAACAGCTTCCAGTGGAATGTTCATGTGATTGGAAAAGTCAGGAGTGTGGTAAGGTACTGTTTTCTGTCAGTTGGCAAGCTGCGCACACAATCCCAGTGTTGTACAGCTTCCTTCTGCGCCTTTCCGAAGCTGCCGCTCTCTCCGGCTCCCGGAGGCGAAGAAGCGGCTTCTTCGCGCAAAGACGATTGTGCCGCTCGCAGGGCTCTCCTTAGCGCGGCTTCTGCCGAAAGACCCCCGGGAGCGGCGCTTATCTCCGGAGAGCATCGTACCTTGGTCTTTAGCGTCTTTTGTAGTCTACATCTTAGCAGAAAGCTTTTCCACTATGTCTGGCTAGGAAATACTGTGCCAGCACAGAAAACATCTCCCATCGTGTTCTAGACGTTCCACGGAGGTCTGCCAAGTGTTTGGAAGGAAGCAAAGAAAAGTTGTCCAAAACAGCTTCCAGTGGAATGTTCATGTGATTGGAAAAGTCAGGAGAGTGGTAAGGTACTGTTTTCTATCAGTTGGCAAGCTGCGCACACAATGTCAGTGTTGTACAGCTTCCTTCTGCGCCTTTCCGAAGCTGCCGCTCTCTCCGGCTCCCGGAGGCGAAGAAGCGGCTTCTTCGCGCAAAGACGATTGTGCCGCTCGCAGGGCTCTCCTTAGCGCGGCTTCTGCCGAAAGACGCCCGGGAGCGGCGCTTATCTCCGGAGAGCATCGTACCTTGGTCTTTAGCCTCTCTTGTCGTCTACCTCTTAGCAGAAAGCTTTTCCACTATGTCTGGCTAGGAAAAACTGTGCCAGCACAGAAAACAGCTCCCATCGTGTTCTAGACGTTCCACGGAGGTCTGCCAAGTGTTTGGAAGGAAGCAAAGAAAAGTTGTCCAAAACAGCTTCCAGTGGAATGTTCATGTGATTGGAAAAGTCAGGAGTGTGGTAAGGTACTGTTTTCTGTCAGTTGGCAAGCTGCGCACACAATCGCAGTGTTGTACAGCTTCCTTCTGCGCCTTTCCGAAGCTGCCGCTCTCTCCGGCTCCCGGAGGCGAAGAAGCGGCTTCTTCGCGCAAAGACGATTGTGCCGCTCGCAGGGCTCTCCTTAGCGCGGCTTCTGCCGAAAGACGCCCGGGAGCGGCGCTTATCTCCGGAGAGCATCGTACCTTGGTCTTTAGCGTCTTTTGTAGTCTACATCTTAGCAGAAAGCTTTTCCACTATGTCTGGCTAGGAAATACTGTGCCAGCACAGAAAACATCTCCCATCGTGTTCTAGACGTGCCACGAAGGTCTGCCAAGTGTTTGGAAGGAAGCAAAGAAAAGTTGTCCAAAACAGCTTCCAGTGGAATGTTCATGTGATTGGAAAAGTCAGGAGAGTGGTAAGGTACTGTTTTCTATCAGTTGGCAAACTGCGCACACAATCGCAGTGTTGTACAGCTTCCTTCTGCGCCTTTCCGAAGCTGCCGCTCTCTCCGGCTCCCGGAGGCGAAGAAGCGGCTTCTTCGCGCAAAGACGATTGTGCCGCTCGCAGGGCTCTCCTTAGAGCGGCTTCTGCCGAAAGACGCCCGGGAGGGGCGCTTAGCTCCGGAGAGCATCGTACCTTGGTCTTTAGCCTCTCTTGTCGTCTACCTCTTAGCAGAAAGCTTTTCCACTATGTCTGGCGAGGAAAAACTGTGCCAGCACAGAAAACATCTCCCATCGTGTTCTAGACGTTCCACGAAGGTCTGCCAAGTGTTTGGAAGGAAGCAAAGAAAAGTTGTCCAAAACAGCTTCCAGTGGAATGTTCATGTGATTGGAAAAGTCAGGAGAGTGGTAAGGTACTGTTTTCTATCAGTTGGCAAGCTGCGCACACAATCGCAGTGTTGTACAGCTTCCTTCTGCGCCTTTCCGAAGCTGCCGCTCTCTCCGGCTCCCGGAGGCGAAGAAGCGGCTTCTTCGCGCAAAGACGATTGTGCCGCTCGCAGGGCTCTCCTTAGCGCGGCTTCTGCCGAAAGACGCCCGGGAGCGGCGCTTAGCTCCGGAGAGCATCGTACCTTGGTCTTTAGCCTCTCTTGTCGTCTACCTCTTAGCAGAAAGCTTTTCCACTATGTCTGGCTAGGAAAAACTGTGCCAGCACAGAAAACAGCTCCCATCGTGTTCTAGACGTTCCACGGAGGTCTGCCAGGTGTTTGGAAGGAAGCAAAGAAAAGTTGTCCAAAACAGCTTCCAGTGGAATGTTCATGTGATTGGAAAAGTCAGGAGAGTGGTAAGGTACTGTTTTCTCTCAGTTGGCAAGCTGTGCACACAATCCCAGTGTTATACAGCTTCCTTCTGCGCCTTTCCGAAGCTGCCGCTCTCTCCGGCTCCCGGAGGCGAAGAAGCGGCTTCTTCGCGCAAAGACGATTGTGCCGCTCGCAGGGCTCTCCTTAGCGCGGCTTCTGCCGAAAGAAGCCCGGGAGCGGCGCTTATCTCCGGAGAGCATCGTACCTTGGTCTTTAGCCTCTCTTGTAGTCTACATCTTAGCAGAAAGCTTTTCCACTATGTCTGGCTAGGAAAAACTGTGCCAGCACAGAAAACATCTCCCGTCGTGTTCTAGACGTTCCACGGAGGTCTGCCAAGTGTTTGGAAGGAAGCAAAGAAAAGTTGTCCAAAACAGCTTCCAGTGGAATGTTCATGTGATTGGAAAAGTCAGGAGAGTGGTAAGGTACTGTTTTCTATCAGTTGGCAAACTGCGCACACAATCCCAGTGTTGCACAGCTTCCTTCTGCGCCTTTCCGAAGCTGCCGCTCTCTCCGGCTCCCGGAGGCGAAGAAGCGGCTTCTTCGCGCAAAGACGATTGTGCCGCTCGCAGGGCTCTCCTTAGCGCGGCTTCTGCCAAAAGACGCCCGGGAGCGGCGCTTAGCTCCGGAGAGCCATCGTACCTTGGTCTTTAGCGTCTTTTGTAGTCTAGACCTTAGCAGAAAGCTTTTCCACTATGTCTGGCTAGGAAAAACTGTGCCAGCACAGAAAACAGCTCCCATCGTGTTCTAGACGTTCCACGGAGGTCTGCCAAGTGTTTGGAAGGAAGCAAAGAAAAGTTGTCCAAAACAGCTTCCAGTGGAATGTTCATGTGATTGGAAAAGTCAGGAGTGTGGTAAGGTACTGTTTTCTGTCAGTTGGCAAGCTGCGCACACAATCGCAGTGTTGTACAGCTTCCTTCTGCGCCTTTCCGAAGCTGCCGCTCTCTCCGGCTCCCGGAGGCGAAGAAGCGGCTTCTTCGCGCAAAGACGATTGTGCCGCTCGCAGGGCTCTCCTTAGCGCGGCTTCTGCCGAAAGACGCCCGGGAGCGGCGCTTCGCTCCGGAGAGCATCGTACCTTGGTCTTTAGCGTCTTTTGTAGTCTACATCTTAGCAGAAAGCTTTTCCACTATGTCTGGCTAGGAAATACTGTGCCAGCACAGAAAACATCTCCCATCGTGTTCTAGACGTTCCACGGAGGTCTGCCAAGTGTTTGGAAGGAAGCAAAGAAAAGTTGTCCAAAACAGCTTCCAGTGGAATGTTCATGTGATTGGAAAAGTCAGGAGAGTGGTAAGGTACTGTTTTCTATCAGTTGGCAAGCTGCGCACACAATCCCAGTGTTGTACAGCTTCCTTCTGCGCCTTTCCGAAGCTGCCGCTCTCTCCGGCTCCCGGAGGCGAAGAAGCGGCTTCTTCGCGCAAAGACGATTGTGCCGCTCGCAGGGCTCTCCTTAGCGCGGCTTCTGCCGAAAGACGCCCGGGAGCGGCGCTTATCTCCGGAGAGCATCGTACCTTGGTCTTTAGCCTCTCTTGTCGTCTACCTCTTAGCAGAAAGCTTTTCCACTATGTCTGGCTAGGAAAAACTGTGCCAGCACAGAAAACAGCTCCCATCGTGTTCTAGACGTTCCACGGAGGTCTGCCAGGTGTTTGGAAGGAAGCAAAGAAAAGTTGTCCAAAACAGCTTCCAGTGGAATGTTCATGTGATTGGAAAAGTCAGGAGTGTGGTAAGGTACTGTTTTCTGTCAGTTGGCAAGCTGCGCACACAATCCCAGTGTTGTACAGCTTCCTTCTGCGCCTTTCCGAAGCTGCCGCTCTCTCCGGCTCCCGGAGGCGAAGAAGCGGCTTCTTCGCGCAAAGACGATTGTGCCGCTCGCAGGGCTCTCCTTAGCGCGGCTTCTGCCGAAAGACCCCCGGGAGCGGCGCTTATCTCCGGAGAGCATCGTACCTTGGTCTTTAGCGTCTTTTGTAGTCTACATCTTAGCAGAAAGCTTTTCCACTATGTCTGGCTAGGAAATACTGTGCCAGCACAGAAAACATCTCCCATCGTGTTCTAGACGTTCCACGGAGGTCTGCCAAGTGTTTGGAAGGAAGCAAAGAAAAGTTGTCCAAAACAGCTTCCAGTGGAATGTTCATGTGATTGGAAAAGTCAGGAGTGTGGTAAGGTACTGTTTTCTATCAGTTGGCAAGCTGCGCACACAATGCCAGTGTTGTACAGCTTCCTTCTGCGCCTTTCCGAAGCTGCCGCTCTCTCCGGCTCCCGGAGGCGAAGAAGCGGCTTCTTCGCGCAAAGACGATTGTGCCGCTCGCAGGGCTCTCCTTAGCGCGGCTTCTGCCGAAAGACGCCCGGGAGCGGCGCTTATCTCCGGAGAGCATCGTACCTCGATCTTTAGCGTCTTTTGTAGTCTACATCTTAGCAGAAAGCTTTTCCACTATGTCTGGCTAGGAAAAACTGTGCCAGCACAGAAAACATCTCCCATCGTGTTCTAGACGTTCCACGGAGGTCTGCCAAGTGTTTGGAAGGAAGCAAAGAAAAGTTGTCCAAAACAGCTTCCAGTGGAATGTTCATGTGATTGGAAAAGTCAGGAGAGTGGTAAGGCACTGTTTTCTATCAGTTGGCAAGCTGCGCACACAATCCCAGTGTTGCACAGCTTCCTTCTGCGCCTTTCCGAAGCTGCCGCTCTCTCCGGCTCCCGGAGGCGAAGAAGCGGCTTCTTCGCGCAAAGACGATTGTGCCGCTCGCAGGGCTCTCCTTAGCGCGGCTTCTGCCGAAAGACGCCCGGGAGCGGCGCTTAGCTCCGGAGAGCATCGTACCTTGGTCTTCAGCCTCTCTTGTCGTCTACCTCTTAGCAGAAAGTTTTTCCACTATGTCTGGCTAGGAAAAACTGTGCCAGCACAGAAAACAGCTCCCATCGTGTTCTAGACGTTCCACGGAGGTCTGCCAGGTGTTTGGAAGGAAGCAAAGAAAAGTTGTCCAAAACAGCTTCCAGTGGAATGTTCATGTGATTGGAAAAGTCAGGAGTGTGGTAAGGTACTGTTTTCTGTCAGTTGGCAAGCTGCGCACACAATCGCAGTGTTGTACAGCTTCCTTTTGCGCCTTTCCGAAGCTGCCGCTCTCTCCGGCTCCCGGAGGCGAAGAAGCGGCTTCTTCGCGCAAAGACGATTGTGCCGCTCGCAGGGCTCTCCTTAGCGCGGCTTCTGCCGAAAGACGCCCGGGGACCGGCGCTTAGCTCCGGAGAGCATCGTACCTTGGTCTTTAGCCTCTCTTGTCGTCTACCTCTTAGCAGAAAGCTTTTCCACTATGTCTGGCTAGGAAAAACTGTGCCAGCACAGAAAACATCTCCATCGTGTTCTAGACGTTCCACGGAGGTCTGCCAGGTGTTTGGAAGGAAGCAAAGAAAAGTTGTCCAAAAACAGCTTCCAGTGGAATGTTCATGTGATTGGAAAATTCAGGAGAGTGGTAAGGTACTGTTTTCTATCAGTTGGCAAACTGCGCACACAATCCCAGTTTTGTACAGCTTCCTTCTGAGCCTTTCCGAAGCTGTCGCTCTCTCCGGCTCCCGGAGGCGAAGAAGCGGCTTCTTCGCGCAAAGACGATTGTGCCGCTCGCAGGGCTCTCCTTAGCGCGGCTTCTGCCGAAAGACGCCCGGGAGCGGCGCTTCGCTCCGCAGAGTATCGTACCTTGGTCTTTAGCCTCTCTGGTCGTCTACCTCTTAGCAGAAAGCTTTTCCACTATGTCTGGCGAGGAAAAACTGTGCCAGCACAGAAAACAGCTCCCATCGTGTTCTAGACGTTCCACGGAGGTCTGCCAAGTGTTTGGAAGGAAGCAAAGAAAAGTTGTCCAAAACAGCTTCCAGTCGAATGTTCATGTGATTGGAAAAGTCAGGAGAGTGGTAAGGTACTGTTTTCTATCAGTTGGCAAGCTGCGCACACAATCCCAGTGTTGTACAGCTTCCTTCTGCGCCTTTCCGAAGCTGCCGCTCTCTCTGGCTCCCGGAGGCGAAGAAGCGGCTTCTTCGCGCAAAGACGATTGTGCCGCTCGCAGGGCTCTCCTTAGCGCCGCTTCTGCCGAAAGACACCCGGGAGCGGCGCTTAGCTCCGGAGAGCCATCGTACCTTGGTCTTTAGCGTCTTTTGTAGTCTACATCTTAGCAGAAAGCTTTTCCACTATGTCTGGCGAGGAAAAACTGTGCCAGCACATAAAACAGCTCCCATCGTGTTCTAGACGTTCCACGGAGGTCTGCCAAGTGTTTGGAAGGAAGCAAAGAAAAGTTGTCCAAAACAGCTTCCAGTGGAATGTTCATGTGATAGGAAAAGTCAGGAGAGTGGTAAGTTACTAATTTCTATCAGTTGGCAAACTGCGCACACAATGCCAGTGTTGTACAGCTTCCTTCTGCGCCTTTCCGAAGCTGCCGCTCTCTCCGGCTCCCGGAGGCGAAGAAGCGGCTTCTTCGCGCAAAGACGATTGTGCCGCTCGCAGGGCTCTCCTTAGCGCGGCTTCTGCCGCAAGACGCCCGGGAGCGGCGCTTAGCTCCGGAGAGCCATCGTACCTTGGTCTTTAGCGTCTATTGTAGTCTACATCTTAGCAGAAAGCTTTTCCACTATGTCTGGCGAGGAAAAACTGTGCCAGCACAGAAAACAGCTCCCATCGTGTTCTAGACGTTCCACGGAGGTCTGCCAAGTGTTTGGAAGGAAGCAAAGAAAAGTTGTCCAAAACAGCTTCCAGTCGAATGTTCAAGTGATAGGAAAACTCAGGAGCGTGGTAAGTTACTAATTCTATCAGTTGGCAAACTGCGCACACAATCCCAGTGTTGTACAGCTTCCTTCTGCGCCTTTCCGAAGCTGCCGCTCTCTCCGGCTCCCGGAGGCGAAGAAGCGGCTTCTTCGCGCAAAGACGATTGTGCCGCTCGCAGGGCTCTCCTGAGCGCGGCTTCTGCCGAAAGACGCCCGGGAGCGGCGCTTAGCTCCGGAGAGCCATCGTACCTTGGTCTTTAGCGTCTATTGTAGTCTACATCTTAGCAGAAAGCTTTTCCACTATGTCTGGCTAGGAAAAACTGTGCCAGCACAGAAAACATCTCCCATCGTGTTCTAGACGTTCCACGGAGGTCTGCCAGGTGTTTGGAAGGAAGCAAAGAAAAGTTGTCCAAAACAGCTTCCAGTGGAATGTTCATGTGATTGGAAAAGTCAGGAGAGTGGTAAGGTACTGTTTTCTATCAGTTGGCAAACTGCGCACACAATCCCAGTGTTGTACAGCTTCCTTCTGCGCCTTTCCGAAGCTGCCGCTCTCTCCGGCTCCCGGAGGCGAAGAAGCGGCTTCTTCGCGCAAAGACGATTGTGCCGCTCGCAGGGCTCTCCTTAGCGCCGCTTCTGCCGAAAGACGCCCGGGGGCGGCGCTTAGCTCCGGAGAGCATCGTACCTTGGTCTTTAGCGTCTTTTGAAGTCTACGTCTTAGCAGAAAGCTTTTCCACTATGTCTGGCTAGGAAAAACTGTGCCAGCACAGAAAACATCTCCCATCGTGTTCTAGACGTTCCACGGAGGTCTGCCAAGTGTTTGGAAGGAAGCAAAGAAAAGTTGTCCAAAACAGCTTCCAGTGGAATGTTCATGTGATTGGAAAATTCAGGAGAGTGGTAAGGTACTGTTTTCTATCAGTTGGCAAACTGCGCACAGCAATCGCAGTGTTGTACAGCTTCCTTCTGCGCCTTTCCGAAGCTGTCGCTCTCTCCGGCTCCCGGAGGCGAAGAAGCGGCTTCTTCGCGCAAAGACGATTGTGCCGCTCGCAGGGCTCTCCTTAGCGCGGCTTCTGCCGAAAGACGCCCGGGAGCGGCGCTTAGCTCCGCAGAGTATCGTACCTTGGTCTTTAGCCTCTCTGGTCGTCTACCTCTTAGCAGAAAGCTTTTCCACTATGTCTGGCGAGGAAAAACTGTGCCAGCACAGAAAACAGCTCCCATCGTGTTCTAGACGTTCCACGGAGGTCTGCCAGGTGTTTGGAAGGAAGCAAAGAAAAGTTGTCCAAAACAGCTTCCAGTGGAATGTTCATGTGATTGGAAAAGTCAGGAGAGTGGTAAGGTACTGTTTTCTATCAGTTGGCAAACTGCGCACACAATCGCAGTGTTGTACAGCTTCCTTCTGCGCCTTTCCGAAGCTGCCGCTCTCTCCGGCTCCCGGAGGCGAAGAAGCGGCTTCTTCGCGCAAAGACGATTGTGCCGCTCGCAGGGCTCTCCTTAGCGCGGCTTCTGCCGAAAGACGCCCGGGAGCGGCGCTTAGCTCCGGAGAGCATCGTACCTTGGTCTTTAGCGTCTTTTGTAGTCTACGTCTTAGCAGAATGCTTTTCCACTATGTCTGGCTAGGAAAAACTGTGCCAGCACAGAAAACATCTCCCATCGTGTTCTAGACGTTCCACGGAGGTCTGCAAGTGTTTGGAAGGAAGCAAAGAAAAGTTGTCCAAAAACAGCTTCCAGTGGAATGTTCATGTGATTGGAAAAGTCAGGAGAGTGGTAAGGTACTGTTTTCTATCAGTTGGCAAACTGCGCACACAATCGCAGTGTTGTACAGCTTCCTTCGGCGCCTTTCCGAAGCTGCCGCTCTCTCCGGCTCCCGGAGGCGAAGAAGCGGCTTCTTCGCGCAAAGACGATTGTGCCGCTCGCAGGGCTCTCCTTAGCGCGGCTTCTGCCGAAAGACGCCCGGGAGCGGCGCTTAGCTCCGGAGAGCTTCGTACCTTGGTCTTTAGCGTCTTTTGTAGTATACGTCTTAGCAGAAAGCTTTTCCACTATGTCTGGCGAGGAAAAACTGTGCCAGCACAGAAAACAGCTCCCATCGTGTTCTAGACGTTCCACGGAGGTCTGCCAGGTGTTTGGCATGAAGGAAAGAAAAGTTGTCCAAAAGAGCTTCCAATCGAAGATTCCTGTGATTGGAAACGTCAGGAAAGTGTAAGGTACTGTTTTTCTATCAGTTGGCAAGCTGCGCACACAATGCCAGTGTTGTACAGCTTCCTTCTGCGCCTTTCCGAAGCTGCCGCTCTCTCCGGCTCCCGGAGGCGAAGAAGCGGCTTCTTCGCGCAAAGACGATTGTGCCGCTCGCAGGGCTCTCCTTAGCGCGGCTTCTGCCGAAAGACGCCCGGGAGCGGCGCTTAGCTCCGGAGAGCCATCGTACCTTGGTCTTTAGCGTCTATTGTAGTCTACGTCTTAGCAGAAAGCTTTTCCACTATGTCTGGCTAGGAAAAACTGTGCCAGCACAGAAAACATCTCCCATCGTGTTCTATACGTTCCACGGAGGTCTGCCAAGTGTTTGGAAGGAAGCAAAGAAAAGTTGTCCAAAACAGCTTCCAGTGGAATGTTCATGTGATTGGAAAAGTCAGGAGAGTGGTAAGGTACTGTTTTCTATCAGTTGGCAAGCTGCGCACACAATCCCAGTGTTGTACAGCTTCCTTCTGCGCCTTTCCGAAGCTGCCGCTCTCTCTGGCTCCCGGAGGCGAAGAAGCGGCTTCTTCGCGCAAAGACGATTGTGCCGCTCGCAGGGCTCTCCTTAGCGCCGCTTCTGCCGAAAGACACCCGGGAGCGGCGCTTAGCTCCGGAGAGCCATCGTACCTTGGTCTTTAGCGTCTTTTGTAGTCTACATCTTAGCAGAAAGCTTTTCCACTATGTCTGGCGAGGAAAAACTGTGCCAGCACATAAAAACAGCTCCCATCGTGTTCTAGACGTTCCACGGAGGTCTGCCAAGTGTTTGGAAGGAAGCAAAGAAAAGTTGTCCAAAACAGCTTCCAGTGGAATGTTCATGTGATAGGAAAAGTCAGGAGAGTGGTAAGTTACTAATTTCTATCAGTTGGCAAACTGCGCACAACAATCCCAGTGTTGTACAGCTTCCTTCTGCGCCTTTCCGAAGCTGCCGCTCTTCTCGGCTCCCGGAGGCGAAGAAGCGGCTTCTTCGCGCAAAGACGATTGTGCCGCTCGCAGAGGGCTCTCCTTAGCGCGGCTTCTGCCGAAAGACGCCCGGGAGCGGCGCTTAGCTCCGGAGAGCCATCGTACCTTGGTCTTTAGCGTCTTTTGTAGTCTACATCTTAGCAGAAAGCTTTTCCACTATGTCTGGCGAGGAAAAACTGTGCCAGCACATAAAACAGCTCCCATCGTGTTCTAGACGTTCCACGGAGGTCTGCCAAGTGTTTGGAAGGAAGCAAAGAAAAGTTGTCCAAAACAGCTTCCAGTCGAATGTTCAAGTGATAGGAAAACTCAGGAGCGTGGTAAGTTACTAATTCTATCAGTTGGCAAACTGCGCACACAATGCCAGTGTTGTACAGCTTCCTTCTGCGCCTTTCCGAAGCTGCCGCTCTCTCCGGCTCCCGGAGGCGAAGAAGCGGCTTCTTCGCGCAAAGACGATTGTGCCGCTCGCAGGGCTCTCCTTAGCGCGGCTTCTGCCGAAAGACGCCCGGGAGCGGCGCTTAGCTCCGGAGAGCCATCGTACCTTGGTCTTTAGCGTCTATTGTAGTCTACATCTTAGCAGAAAGCTTTTCCACTATGTCTGGCTAGGAAAAACTGTGCCAGCACATAAAACATCTCCCATCGTGTTCTAGACGTTCCACGGAGGTCTGCCAGGTGTTTGGAAGGAAGCAAAGAAAAGTTGTCCAAAACAGCTTCCAGTGGAATGTTCATGTGATTGGAAAAGTCAGGAGAGTGGTAAGGTACTGTTTTCTATCAGTTGGCAAACTGCGCACACAATCCCAGTGTTGTACAGCTTCCTTCTGCGCCTTTCCGAAGCTGCCGCTCTCTCCGGCTCCCGGAGGCGAAGAAGCGGCTTCTTCGCGCAAAGACGATTGTGCCGCTCGCAGGGCTCTCCTTAGCGCGGCTTCTGCCGAAAGACGCCCGGGAGCGGCGCTTAGCTCCGGAGAGCTTCGTACCTTGGTCTTTAGCGTCTTTTGTAGTATACGTCTTAGCAGAAAGCTTTTCCACTATGTCTGGCGAGGAAAAACTGTGCCAGCACAGAAAACAGCTCCCATCGTGTTCTAGACTTTCCACGGAGGTCTGCAAGTGTTTGGAAGGAAGCATAGAAAGTTGTCCAAAACAGCTTCCAGTCGAATGTTCATGTGATTGGAAAAGTCAGGAGAGTGGTAAGGTACTGTTTTCTATCAGTTGGCAAGCTGCGCACACAATCCCAGTGTTGTACAGCTTCCTTCTGCGCCTTTCCGAAGCTGCCGCTCTCTCCGGCTCCCGGAGGCGAAGAAGCGGCTTCTTCGCGCAAAGACGATTGTGCCGCTCGCAGGGCTCTCCTTAGCGCGGCTTCTGCCGAAAGACGCCCAGGAGCGGCGCTTAGCTCCGGAGAGCCATCGTACCTTGGTCTTTAGCGTCTTTTGTAGTCTACATCTTAGCAGAAAGCTTTTCCACTATGTCTGGCGAGGAAAAACTGTGCCAGCACAGAAAACAGCTCCCATCGTGTTCTATACGTTCCACGGATGTCTGCCAGGTGTTTGGAAGGAAGCAAAGAAAAGTTGTCCAAAACAGCTTCCAGTGGAATGTTCATGTGATTGGAAAATTCAGGAGAGTGGTAAGGTACTGTTTTCTATCAGTTGGCAAACTGCGCACACAATCCCAGTTTTGTACAGCTTCCTTCTGAGCCTTTCCGAAGCTGTCGCTCTCTCCGGCTCCCGGAGGCGAAGAAGCGGCTTCTTCGCGCAAAGACGATTGTGCCGCTCGCAGGGCTCTCCTTAGCGCCGCTTCTGCCGAAAGACGCCCGGGGAGCGGCGCTTAGCTCCGCAGAGTATCGTACCTTGGTCTTTAGCCTCTCTGGTCGTCTACCTCTTAGCAGAAAGCTTTTCCACTATGTCTGGCGAGGAAAAACTGTGCCAGCACAGAAAACAGCTCCCATCGTGTTCTAGACGTTCCACGGAGGTCTGCCAGGTGTTTGGAAGGAAGCAAAGAAAAGTTGTCCAAAACAGCTTCCAGTGGAATGTTCATGTGATTGGAAAAGTCAGGAGAGTGGTAAGGTACTGTTTTCTATCAGTTGGCAAACTGCGCACACAATCGCAGTGTTGTACAGCTTCCTTCTGCGCCTTTCCGAAGCTGCCGCTCTCTCCGGCTCCCGGAGGCGAAGAAGCGGCTTCTTCGCGCAAAGACGATTGTGCCGCTCGCAGGGCTCTCCTTAGCGCGGCTTCTGCCGAAAGACGCCCGGGAGCGGCGCTTAGCTCCGGAGAGCATCGTACCTTGGTCTTTAGCGTCTTTTGTAGTCTACGTCTTAGCAGAATGCTTTTCCACTATGTCTGGCTAGGAAAAACTGTGCCAGCACATAAAACATCTCCCATCGTGTTCTAGACGTTCCACGGAGGTCTGCCAAGTGTTTGGAAGGAAGCAAAGAAAAGTTGTCCAAAACAGCTTCCAGTGGAATGTTCATGTGATTGGAAAAGTCAGGAGAGTGGTAAGGTACTGTTTTCTATCAGTTGGCAAACTGCGCACACAATCGCAGTGTTGTACAGCTTCCTTCTGCGCCTTTCCGAAGCTGCCGCTCTCTCCGGCTCCCGGAGGCGAAGAAGCGGCTTCTTCGCGCAAAGACGATTGTGCCGCTCGCAGGGCTCTCCTTAGCGCGGCTTCTGCCGAAAGACGCCCGGGAGCGGCGCTTAGCTCCGGAGAGCATCGTACCTTGGTCTTTAGCGTCTTTTGTAGTCTACATCTTAGCAGAAAGCTTTTCCACTATGTCTGGCGAGGAAAAACTGTGCCAGCACAGAAAACAGCTCCCATCGTGTTCTAGACGTTCCACGGAGGTCTGCCAAGTGTTTGGAAGGAAGCAAAGAAAAGTTGTCCAAAACAGCTTCCAGTGGAATGTTCATGTGATTGGAAAAGTCAGGAGAGTGGTAAGGTACTGTTTTCTATCAGTTGGCAAGCTGCGCACACAATCCCAGTGTTGTACAGCTTCCTTCTGCGCCTTTCCGAAGCTGCCGCTCTCTCTGGCTCCCGGAGGCGAAGAAGCGGCTTCTTCGCGCAAAGACGATTGTGCCGCTCGCAGGGCTCTCCTTAGCGCCGCTTCTGCCGAAAGACACCCGGGAGCGGCGCTTAGCTCCGGAGAGCCATCGTACCTTGGTCTTTAGCGTCTTTTGTAGTCTACATCTTAGCAGAAAGCTTTTCCACTATGTCTGGCGAGGAAAAACTGTGCCAGCACATAAAACAGCTCCCATCGTGTTCTAGACGTTCCACGGAGGTCTGCCAAGTGTTTGGAAGGAAGCAAAGAAAAGTTGTCCAAAACAGCTTCCAGTGGAATGTTCATGTGATAGGAAAAGTCAGGAGAGTGGTAAGTTACTAATTTCTATCAGTTGGCAAACTGCGCACACAATCCCAGTGTTGTACAGCTTCCTTCTGCGCCTTTCCGAAGCTGCCGCTCTCTCCGGCTCCCGGAGGCGAAGAAGCGGCTTCTTCGCGCAAAGACGATTGTGCCGCTCGCAGGGCTCTCCTTAGCGCGGCTTCTGCCGAAAGACGCCCGGGAGCGGCGCTTAGCTCCGGAGAGCCATCGTACCTTGGTCTTTAGCGTCTATTGTAGTCTACATCTTAGCAGAAAGCTTTTCCACTATGTCTGGCGAGGAAAAACTGTGCCAGCACAGAAAACAGCTCCCATCGTGTTCTAGACGTTCCACGGAGGTCTGCCAAGTGTTTGGAAGGAAGCAAAGAAAAGTTGTCCAAAACAGCTTCCAGTCGAATGTTCAAGTGATAGGAAAACTCAGGAGCGTGGTAAGTTACTAATTCTATCAGTTGGCAAACTGCGCACACAATCCCAGTGTTGTACAGCTTCCTTCTGCGCCTTTCCGAAGCTGCCGCTCTCTCCGGCTCCCGGAGGCGAAGAAGCGGCTTCTTCGCGCAAAGACGATTGTGCCGCTCGCAGGGCTCTCCTGAGCGCGGCTTCTGCCGAAAGACGCCCGGGAGCGGCGCTTAGCTCCGGAGAGCCATCGTACCTTGGTCTTTAGCGTCTATTGTAGTCTACATCTTAGCAGAAAGCTTTTCCACTATGTCTGGCTAGGAAAAACTGTGCCAGCACAGAAAACATCTCCCATCGTGTTCTAGACGTTCCACGGAGGTCTGCCAGGTGTTTGGAAGGAAGCAAAGAAAAGTTGTCCAAAACAGCTTCCAGTGGAATGTTCATGTGATTGGAAAAGTCAGGAGAGTGGTAAGGTACTGTTTTCTATCAGTTGGCAAACTGCGCACACAATCCCAGTGTTGTACAGCTTCCTTCTGCGCCTTTCCGAAGCTGCCGCTCTCTCCGGCTCCCGGAGGCGAAGAAGCGGCTTCTTCGCGCAAAGACGATTGTGCCGCTCGCAGGGCTCTCCTTAGCGCCGCTTCTGCCGAAAGACGCCCGGGGGCGGCGCTTAGCTCCGGAGAGCATCGTACCTTGGTCTTTAGCGTCTTTTGAAGTCTACGTCTTAGCAGAAAGCTTTTCCACTATGTCTGGCTAGGAAAAACTGTGCCAGCACAGAAAACATCTCCCATCGTGTTCTAGACGTTCCACGGAGGTCTGCCAAGTGTTTGGAAGGAAGCAAAGAAAAGTTGTCCAAAACAGCTTCCAGTGGAATGTTCATGTGATTGGAAAAGTCAGGAGAGTGGTAAGGTACTGTTTTCTATCAGTTGGCAAACTGCGCACACAATCGCAGTGTTGTACAGCTTCCTTCTGCGCCTTTCCGAAGCTGTCGCTCTCTCCGGCTCCCGGAGGCGAAGAAGCGGCTTCTTCGCGCAAAGACGATTGTGCCGCTCGCAGGGCTCTCCTTAGCGCGGCTTCTGCCGAAAGACGCCCGGGAGCGGCGCTTAGCTCCGCAGAGTATCGTACCTTGGTCTTTAGCCTCTCTGGTCGTCTACCTCTTAGCAGAAAGCTTTTCCACTATGTCTGGCGAGGAAAAACTGTGCCAGCACAGAAAACAGCTCCCATCGTGTTCTAGACGTTCCACGGAGGTCTGCCAGGTGTTTGGAAGGAAGCAAAGAAAAGTTGTCCAAAACAGCTTCCAGTGGAATGTTCATGTGATTGGAAAAGTCAGGAGAGTGGTAAGGTACTGTTTTCTATCAGTTGGCAAACTGCGCACACAATCGCAGTGTTGTACAGCTTCCTTCTGCGCCTTTCCGAAGCTGCCGCTCTCTCCGGCTCCCGGAGGCGAAGAAGCGGCTTCTTCGCGCAAAGACGATTGTGCCGCTCGCAGGGCTCTCCTTAGCGCGGCTTCTGCCGAAAGACGCCCGGGAGCGGCGCTTAGCTCCGGAGAGCATCGTACCTTGGTCTTTAGCGTCTTTTGTAGTCTACGTCTTAGCAGAATGCTTTTCCACTATGTCTGGCTAGGAAAAACTGTGCCAGCACAGAAAACATCTCCCATCGTGTTCTAGACGTTCCACGGAGGTCTGCCAAGTGTTTGGAAGGAAGCAAAGAAAAGTTGTCCAAAACAGCTTCCAGTGGAATGTTCATGTGATTGGAAAAGTCAGGAGAGTGGTAAGGTACTGTTTTCTATCAGTTGGCAAACTGCGCACACAATCGCAGTGTTGTACAGCTTCCTTCGGCGCCTTTCCGAAGCTGCCGCTCTCTCCGGCTCCCGGAGGCGAAGAAGCGGCTTCTTCGCGCAAAGACGATTGTGCCGCTCGCAGGGCTCTCCTTAGCGCGGCTTCTGCCGAAAGACGCCCGGGAGCGGCGCTTAGCTCCGGAGAGCTTCGTACCTTGGTCTTTAGCGTCTTTTGTAGTATACGTCTTAGCAGAAAGCTTTTCCACTATGTCTGGCGAGGAAAAACTGTGCCAGCACAGAAAACAGCTCCCATCGTGTTCTAGACGTTCCACGGAGGTCTGCCAAGTGTTTGGAAGGAAGCAAAGAAAAGTTGTCCAAAACAGCTTCCAGTCGAATGTTCATGTGATTGGAAAAGTCAGGAGAGTGGTAAGGTACTGTTTTCTATCAGTTGGCAAGCTGCGCACACAATCCCAGTGTTGTACAGCTTCCTTCTGCGCCTTTCCGAAGCTGCCGCTCTCTCCGGCTCCCGGAGGCGAAGAAGCGGCTTCTTCGCGCAAAGACGATTGTGCCGCTCGCAGGGCTCTCCTTAGCGCGGCTTCTGCCGAAAGACGCCCGGGAGCGGCGCTTAGCTCCGGAGAGCCATCGTACCTTGGTCTTTAGCGTCTATTGTAGTCTACGTCTTAGCAGAAAGCTTTTCCACTATGTCTGGCTAGGAAAAACTGTGCCAGCACAGAAAACATCTCCCATCGTGTTCTAGACGTTCCACGGAGGTCTGCCAGGTGTTTGGAAGGAAGCAAAGAAAAGTTGTCCAAAACAGCTTCCAGTGGAATGTTCATGTGATTGGAAAAGTCAGGAGAGTGGTAAGGTACTGTTTTCTATCAGTTGGCAAGCTGCGCACACAATCCCAGTGTTGTACAGCTTCCTTCTGCGCCTTTCCGAAGCTGCCGCTCTCTCCGGCTCCCGGAGGCGAAGAAGCGGCTTCTTCGCGCAAAGACGATTGTGCCGCTCGCAGGGCTCTCCTTAGCGCGGCTTCTGCCGAAAGACGCCCGGGACCGGCGCTTAGCTCCGGAGAGCTTCGTACCTTGGTCTTTAGCCTCTCTGGTCGTCTACCTCTTAGCAGAAAGCTTTTCCACTATGTCTGGCGAGGAAAAACTGTGCCAGCACAGAAAACAGCTCCCATCGTGTTCTAGACGTTCCACGGAGGTCTGCCAAGTGTTTGGAAGGAAGCAAAGAAAAGTTGTCCAAAACAGCTTCCAGTCGAATGTTCATGTGATTGGAAAAGTCAGGAGAGTGGTAAGGTACTGTTTTCTATCAGTTGGCAAGCTGCGCACACAATCCCAGTGTTGTACAGCTTCCTTCTGCGCCTTTCCGAAGCTGCCGCTCTCTCTGGCTCCCGGAGGCGAAGAAGCGGCTTCTTCGCGCAAAGACGATTGTGCCGCTCGCAGGGCTCTCCTTAGCGCCGCTTCTGCCGAAAGACACCCGGGAGCGGCACTTAGCTCCGGAGAGCCATCGTACCTTGGTCTTTAGCGTCTTTTGTAGTCTACATCTTAGCAGAAAGCTTTTCCACTATGTCTGGCTAGGAAAAAATGTGCCAGCACATAAAACAGCTCCCATCGTGTTCTAGACGTTCCACGGAGGTCTGCCAAGTGTTTGGAAGGAAGCAAAGAAAAGTTGTCCAAAACAGCTTCCAGTCGAATGTTCAAGTGATAGGAAAAGTCAGGAGAGTGGTAAGTTACTAATTTCTATCAGTTGGCAAGCTGCGCACACAATGCCAGTGTTGTACAGCTTCCTTCTGCGCCTTTCCGAAGCTGCCGCTCTCTCCGGCTCCCGGAGGCGAAGAAGCGGCTTCTTCGCGCAAAGACGATTGTGCCGCTCGCAGGGCTCTCCTTAGCGCGGCTTCTGCCGAAAGACGCCCGGGAGCGGCGCTTAGCTCCGGAGAGCCATCGTACCTTGGTCTTTAGCGTCTATTGTAGTCTACGTCTTAGCAGAAAGCTTTTCCACTATGTCTGGCTAGGAAAAACTGTGCCAGCACAGAAAACATCTCCCATCGTGTTCTATACGTTCCACGGAGGTCTGCCAGGTGTTTGGAAGGAAGCAAAGAAAAGTTGTCCAAAACAGCTTCCAGTGGAATGTTCATGTGATTGGAAAATTCAGGAGAGTGGTAAGGTACTGTTTTCTATCAGTTGGCAAAGTGCGCACACAATCCCAGTGTTGTACAGCTTTCTTCTGAGCCTTTCCGAAGCTGTCGCTCTCTCCGGCTCCCGGAGGCGAAGAAGCGGCTTCTTCGCGCAAAGACGATTGTGCCGCTCGCAGGGCTCTCCTTAGCGCGGCTTCTGCCGAAAGACGCCCGGGAGCGGCGCTTAGCTCCGCAGAGTATCGTACCTTGGTCTTTAGCCTCTCTGGTCGTCTACCTCTTAGCAGAAAGCTTTTCCACTATGTCTGGCGAGGAAAAACTGTGCCAGCACAGAAAACAGCTCCCATCGTGTTCTAGACGTTCCACGGAGGTCTGCCAAGTGTTTGGAAGGAAGCAAAGAAAAGTTGTCCAAAACAGCTTCCAGTGGAATGTTCATGTGATTGGAAAAGTCAGGAGAGTGGTAAGGTACTGTTTTCTATCAGTTGGCAAGCTGCGCACACAATCCCAGTGTTGTACAGCTTCCTTCTGCGCCTTTCCGAAGCTGCCGCTCTCTCTGGCTCCCGGAGGCGAAGAAGCGGCTTCTTCGCGCAAAGACGATTGTGCCGCTCGCAGGGCTCTCCTTAGCGCCGCTTCTGCCGAAAGACACCCGGGAGCGGCGCTTAGCTCCGGAGAGCCATCGTACCTTGGTCTTTAGCGTCTTTTGTAGTCTACATCTTAGCAGAAAGCTTTTCCACTATGTCTGGCGAGGAAAAACTGTGCCAGCACATAAAACAGCTCCCATCGTGTTCTAGACGTTCCACGGAGGTCTGCCAAGTGTTTGGAAGGAAGCAAAGAAAAGTTGTCCAAAACAGCTTCCAGTGGAATGTTCATGTGATAGGAAAAGTCAGGAGAGTGGTAAGTTACTAATTTCTATCAGTTGGCAAACTGCGCACACAATCCCAGTGTTGTACAGCTTCCTTCTGCGCCTTTCCGAAGCTGCCGCTCTCTCCGGCTCCCGGAGGCGAAGAAGCGGCTTCTTCGCGCAAAGACGATTGTGCCGCTCGCAGGGCTCTCCTTAGCGCGGCTTCTGCCGAAAGACGCCCGGGAGCGGCGCTTAGCTCCGGAGAGCCATCGTACCTTGGTCTTTAGCGTCTTTTGTAGTCTACATCTTAGCAGAAAGCTTTTCCACTATGTCTGGCGAGGAAAAACTGTGCCAGCACATAAAACAGCTCCCATCGTGTTCTAGACGTTCCACGGAGGTCTGCCAAGTGTTTGGAAGGAAGCAAAGAAAAGTTGTCCAAAACAGCTTCCAGTCGAATGTTCAAGTGATAGGAAAACTCAGGAGCGTGGTAAGTTACTAATTCTATCAGTTGGCAAACTGCGCACACAATGCCAGTGTTGTACAGCTTCCTTCTGCGCCTTTCCGAAGCTGCCGCTCTCTCCGGCTCCCGGAGGCGAAGAAGCGGCTTCTTCGCGCAAAGACGATTGTGCCGCTCGCAGGGCTCTCCTTAGCGCGGCTTCTGCCGAAAGACGCCCGGGAGCGGCGCTTAGCTCCGGAGAGCCATCGTACCTTGGTCTTTAGCGTCTATTGTAGTCTACATCTTAGCAGAAAGCTTTTCCACTATGTCTGGCTAGGAAAAACTGTGCCAGCACATAAAACATCTCCCATCGTGTTCTAGACGTTCCACGGAGGTCTGCCAGGTGTTTGGAAGGAAGCAAAGAAAAGTTGTCCAAAACAGCTTCCAGTGGAATGTTCATGTGATTGGAAAAGTCAGGAGAGTGGTAAGGTACTGTTTTCTATCAGTTGGCAAACTGCGCACACAATCCCAGTGTTGTACAGCTTCCTTCTGCGCCTTTCCGAAGCTGCCGCTCTCTCCGGCTCCCGGAGGCGAAGAAGCGGCTTCTTCGCGCAAAGACGATTGTGCCGCTCGCAGGGCTCTCCTTAGCGCGGCTTCTGCCGAAAGACGCCCGGGAGCGGCGCTTAGCTCCGGAGAGCTTCGTACCTTGGTTTAGCGTCTTTTGTAGTATACGTCTTAGCAGAAAGCTTTTCCACTATGTCTGGCGAGGAAAAACTGTGCCAGCACAGAAAACAGCTCCCATCGTGTTCTAGACTTTCCACGGAGGTCTGCCAAGTGTTTGGAAGGAAGCATAGAAAAGTTGTCCAAAACAGCTTCCAGTCGAATGTTCATGTGATTGGAAAAGTCAGGAGAGTGGTAAGGTACTGTTTTCTATCAGTTGGCAAGCTGCGCACACAATCCCAGTGTTGTACAGCTTCCTTCTGCGCCTTTCCGAAGCTGCCGCTCTCTCCGGCTCCCGGAGGCGAAGAAGCGGCTTCTTCGCGCAAAGACGATTGTGCCGCTCGCAGGGCTCTCCTTAGCGCCGCTTCTGCCGAAAGACGCCCGGGAGCGGCGCTTAGCTCCGGAGAGCATCGTACCTTGGTCTTTAGCGTCTTTTGAAGTCTACGTCTTAGCAGAAAGCTTTTCCACTATGTCTGGCGAGGAAAAACTGTGCCAGCACAGAAAACAGCTCCCATCGTGTTCTATACGTTCCACGGAGGTCTGCCAGGTGTTTGGAAGGAAGCAAAGAAAAGTTGTCCAAAACAGCTTCCAGTGGAATGTTCATGTGATTGGAAAATTCAGGAGAGTGGTAAGGTACTGTTTTCTATCAGTTGGCAAGCTGCGCACACAATCCCAGTTTTGTACAGCTTCCTTCTGCGCCTTTCCGAAGCTGCCGCTCTCTCCGGCTCCCGGAGGCGAAGAAGCGGCTTCTTCGCGCAAAGACGATTGTGCCGCTCGCAGGGCTCTCCTTAGCGCGGCTTCTGCCGAAAGACGCCCGGGAGCGGCGCTTAGCTCCGGAGAGCCATCGTACCTTGGTCTTTAGCGTCTTTTGTAGTCTACATCTTAGCAGAAAGCTTTTCCACTATGTCTGGCGAGGAAAAACTGTGCCAGCACAGAAAACAGCTCCCATCGTGTTCTATACGTTCCACGGATGTCTGCCAGGTGTTTGGAAGGAAGCAAAGAAAAGTTGTCCAAAACAGCTTCCAGTGGAATGTTCATGTGATTGGAAAATTCAGGAGAGTGGTAAGGTACTGTTTTCTATCAGTTGGCAAACTGCGCACACAATCCCAGTTTTGTACAGCTTCCTTCTGAGCCTTTCCGAACCTGTCGCTCTCTCCGGCTCCCGGAGGCGAAGAAGCGGCTTCTTCGCGCAAAGACGATTGTGCCGCTCGCAGGGCTCTCCTTAGCGCCGCTTCTGCCGAAAGACGCCCGGGAGCGGCGCTTAGCTCCGCAGAGTATCGTACCTTGGTCTTTAGCCTCTCTGGTCGTCTACCTCTTAGCAGAAAGCTTTTCCACTATGTCTGGCGAGGAAAAACTGTGCCAGCACAGAAAACAGCTCCCATCGTGTTCTAGACGTTCCACGGAGGTCTGCCAGGTGTTTGGAAGGAAGCAAAGAAAAGTTGTCCAAAACAGCTTCCAGTGGAATGTTCATGTGATTGGAAAAGTCAGGAGAGTGGTAAGGTACTGTTTTCTATCAGTTGGCAAACTGCGCACACAATCGCAGTGTTGTACAGCTTCCTTCTGCGCCTTTCCGAAGCTGCCGCTCTCTCCGGCTCCCGGAGGCGAAGAAGCGGCTTCTTCGCGCAAAGACGATTGTGCCGCTCGCAGGGCTCTCCTTAGCGCGGCTTCTGCCGAAAGACGCCCGGGAGCGGCGCTTAGCTCCGGAGAGCATCGTACCTTGGTCTTTAGCGTCTTTTGTAGTCTACGTCTTAGCAGAATGCTTTTCCACTATGTCTGGCTAGGAAAAACTGTGCCAGCACATAAAACATCTCCCATCGTGTTCTAGACGTTCCACGGAGGTCTGCCAAGTGTTTGGAAGGAAGCAAAGAAAAGTTGTCCAAAACAGCTTCCAGTGGAATGTTCATGTGATTGGAAAAGTCAGGAGAGTGGTAAGGTACTGTTTTCTATCAGTTGGCAAACTGCGCACACAATCGCAGTGTTGTACAGCTTCCTTCTGCGCCTTTCCGAAGCTGCCGCTCTCTCCGGCTCCCGGAGGCGAAGAAGCGGCTTCTTCGCGCAAAGACGATTGTGCCGCTCGCAGGGCTCTCCTTAGCGCGGCTTCTGCCGAAAGACGCCCGGGAGCGGCGCTTAGCTCCGGAGAGCATCGTACCTTGGTCTTTAGCGTCTTTTGTAGTCTACATCTTAGCAGAAAGCTTTTCCACTATGTCTGGCGAGGAAAAACTGTGCCAGCACAGAAAACAGCTCCCATCGTGTTCTAGACGTTCCACGGAGGTCTGCCAAGTGTTTGGAAGGAAGCAAAGAAAAGTTGTCCAAAACAGCTTCCAGTGGAATGTTCATGTGATTGGAAAAGTCAGGAGAGTGGTAAGGTACTGTTTTCTATCAGTTGGCAAGCTGCGCACACAATCCCAGTGTTGTACAGCTTCCTTCTGCGCCTTTCCGAAGCTGCCGCTCTCTCTGGCTCCCGGAGGCGAAGAAGCGGCTTCTTCGCGCAAAGACGATTGTGCCGCTCGCAGGGCTCTCCTTAGCGCCGCTTCTGCCGAAAGACACCCGGGAGCGGCGCTTAGCTCCGGAGAGCCATCGTACCTTGGTCTTTAGCGTCTTTTGTAGTCTACATCTTAGCAGAAAGCTTTTCCACTATGTCTGGCGAGGAAAAACTGTGCCAGCACATAAAACAGCTCCCATCGTGTTCTAGACGTTCCACGGAGGTCTGCCAAGTGTTTGGAAGGAAGCAAAGAAAAGTTGTCCAAAACAGCTTCCAGTGGAATGTTCATGTGATAGGAAAAGTCAGGAGAGTGGTAAGTTACTAATTTCTATCAGTTGGCAAACTGCGCACACAATCCCAGTGTTGTACAGCTTCCTTCTGCGCCTTTCCGAAGCTGCCGCTCTCTCCGGCTCCCGGAGGCGAAGAAGCGGCTTCTTCGCACAAAGACGATTGTGCCGCTCGCAGGGCTCTCCTTAGCGCGGCTTCTGCCGAAAGACGCCCGGGAGCGGCGCTTAGCTCCGGAGAGCCATCGTACCTTGGTCTTTAGCGTCTTTTGTAGTCTACATCTTAGCAGAAAGCTTTTCCACTATGTCTGGCGAGGAAAAACTGTGCCAGCACATAAAACAGCTCCCATCGTGTTCTAGACGTTCCACGGAGGTCTGCCAAGTGTTTGGAAGGAAGCAAAGAAAAGTTGTCCAAAACAGCTTCCAGTCGAATGTTCAAGTGATAGGAAAACTCAGGAGCGTGGTAAGTTACTAATTCTATCAGTTGGCAAACTGCGCACACAATGCCAGTGTTGTACAGCTTCCTTCTGCGCCTTTCCGAAGCTGCCGCTCTCTCCGGCTCCCGGAGGCGAAGAAGCGGCTTCTTCGCGCAAAGACGATTGTGCCGCTCGCAGGGCTCTCCTTAGCGCGGCTTCTGCCGAAAGACGCCCGGGAGCGGCGCTTAGCTCCGGAGAGCCATCGTACCTTGGTCTTTAGCGTCTATTGTAGTCTACATCTTAGCAGAAAGCTTTTCCACTATGTCTGGCTAGGAAAAACTGTGCCAGCACAGAAAACATCTCCCATCGTGTTCTAGACGTTCCACGGAGGTCTGCCAGGTGTTTGGAAGGAAGCAAAGAAAAGTTGTCCAAAACAGCTTCCAGTGGAATGTTCATGTGATTGGAAAAGTCAGGAGAGTGGTAAGGTACTGTTTTCTATCAGTTGGCAAACTGCGCACACAATCGCAGTGTTGTACAGCTTCCTTCTGCGCCTTTCCGAAGCTGCCGCTCTCTCCGGCTCCCGGAGGCGAAGAAGCGGCTTCTTCGCGCAAAGACGATTGTGCCGCTCGCAGGGCTCTCCTTAGCGCGGCTTCTGCCGAAAGACGCCCGGGAGCGGCGCTTAGCTCCGGAGAGCTTCGTACCTTGGTCTTTAGCGTCTTTTGTAGTATACGTCTTAGCAGAAAGCTTTTCCACTATGTCTGGCGAGGAAAAACTGTGCCAGCACAGAAAACATCTCCCATCGTGTTCTAGACTTTCCACGGAGGTCTGCCAAGTGTTTGGAAGGAAGCATAGAAAAGTTGTCCAAAACAGCTTCCAGTCGAATGTTCATGTGATTGGAAAAGTCAGGAGAGTGGTAAGGTACTGTTTTCTATCAGTTGGCAAGCTGCGCACACAATCCCAGTGTTGTACAGCTTCCTTCTGCGCCTTTCCGAAGCTGCCGCTCTCTCCGGCTCCCGGAGGCGAAGAAGCGGCTTCTTCGCGCAAAGACGATTGTGCCGCTCGCAGGGCTCTCCTTAGCGCCGCTTCTGCCGAAAGACGCCCGGGAGCGGCGCTTAGCTCCGGAGAGCATCGTACCTTGGTCTTTAGCGTCTTTTGAAGTCTACGTCTTAGCAGAAAGCTTTTCCACTATGTCTGGCGAGGAAAAACTGTGCCAGCACAGAAAACAGCTCCCATCGTGTTCTATACGTTCCACGGAGGTCTGCCAGGTGTTTGGAAGGAAGCAAAGAAAAGTTGTCCAAAACAGCTTCCAGTGGAATGTTCATGTGATTGGAAAATTCAGGAGAGTGGTAAGGTACTGTTTTCTATCAGTTGGCAAGCTGCGCACACAATCCCAGTTTTGTACAGCTTCCTTCTGCGCCTTTCCGAAGCTGCCGCTCTCTCCGGCTCCCGGAGGCGAAGAAGCGGCTTCTTCGCGCAAAGACGATTGTGCCGCTCGCAGGGCTCTCCTTAGCGCGGCTTCTGCCGAAAGACGCCCAGGAGCGGCGCTTAGCTCCGGAGAGCCATCGTACCTTGGTCTTTAGCGTCTTTTGTAGTCTACATCTTAGCAGAAAGCTTTTCCACTATGTCTGGCGAGGAAAAACTGTGCCAGCACAGAAAACAGCTCCCATCGTGTTCTATACGTTCCACGGATGTCTGCCAGGTGTTTGGAAGGAAGCAAAGAAAAGTTGTCCAAAACAGCTTCCAGTGGAATGTTCATGTGATTGGAAAATTCAGGAGAGTGGTAAGGTACTGTTTTCTATCAGTTGGCAAACTGCGCACACAATCCCAGTTTTGTACAGCTTCCTTCTGAGCCTTTCCGAAGCTGTCGCTCTCTCCGGCTCCCGGAGGCGAAGAAGCGGCTTCTTCGCGCAAAGACGATTGTGCCGCTCGCAGGGCTCTCCTTAGCGCCGCTTCTGCCGAAAGACGCCCGGGAGCGGCGCTTAGCTCCGCAGAGTATCGTACCTTGGTCTTTAGCCTCTCTGGTCGTCTACCTCTTAGCAGAAAGCTTTTCCACTATGTCTGGCGAGGAAAAACTGTGCCAGCACAGAAAACAGCTCCCATCGTGTTCTAGACGTTCCACGGAGGTCTGCCAGGTGTTTGGAAGGAAGCAAAGAAAAGTTGTCCAAAACAGCTTCCAGTGGAATGTTCATGTGATTGGAAAAGTCAGGAGAGTGGTAAGGTACTGTTTTCTATCAGTTGGCAAACTGCGCACACAATCGCAGTGTTGTACAGCTTCCTTCTGCGCCTTTCCGAAGCTGCCGCTCTCTCCGGCTCCCGGAGGCGAAGAAGCGGCTTCTTCGCGCAAAGACGATTGTGCCGCTCGCAGGGCTCTCCTTAGCGCGGCTTCTGCCGAAAGACGCCCGGGAGCGGCGCTTAGCTCCGGAGAGCATCGTACCTTGGTCTTTAGCGTCTTTTGTAGTCTACGTCTTAGCAGAATGCTTTTCCACTATGTCTGGCTAGGAAAAACTGTGCCAGCACAGAAAACAGCTCCCATCGTGTTCTAGACGTTCCACGGAGGTCTGCCAAGTGTTTGGAAGGAAGCAAAGAAAAGTTGTCCAAAACAGCTTCCAGTGGAATGTTCATGTGATTGGAAAAGTCAGGAGAGTGGTAAGGTACTGTTTTCTATCAGTTGGCAAGCTGCGCACACAATCGCAGTGTTGTACAGCTTCCTTCTGCGCCTTTCCGAAGCTGCCGCTCTCTCCGGCTCCCGGAGGCGAAGAAGCGGCTTCTTCGCGCAAAGACGATTGTGCCGCTCGCAGGGCTCTCCTTAGCGCGGCTTCTGCCGAAAGACGCCCGGGAGCGGCGCTTAGCTCCGGAGAGCATCGTACCTTGGTCTTTAGCGTCTTTTGTAGTCTACATCTTAGCAGAAAGCTTTTCCACTATGTCTGGCTAGGAAATACTGTGCCAGCACAGAAAACATCTCCCATCGTGTTCTAGACGTTCCACGGAGGTCTGCCAAGTGTTTGGAAGGAAGCAAAGAAAAGTTGTCCAAAACAGCTTCCAGTGGAATGTTCATGTGATTGGAAAAGTCAGGAGAGTGGTAAGGTACTGTTTTCTATCAGTTGGCAAGCTGCGCACACAATCCCAGTGTTGTACAGCTTCCTTCTGCGCCTTTCCGAAGCTGCCGCTCTCTCCGGCTCCCGGAGGCGAAGAAGCGGCTTCTTCGCGCAAAGACGATTGTGCCGCTCGCAGGGCTCTCCTTAGCGCGGCTTCTGCCGAAAGACGCCCGGGAGCGGCGCTTATCTCCGGAGAGCATCGTACCTTGGTCTTTAGCCTCTCTTGTCGTCTACCTCTTAGCAGAAAGCTTTTCCACTATGTCTGGCTAGGAAAAACTGTGCCAGCACAGAAAACAGCTCCCATCGTGTTCTAGACGTTCCACGGAGGTCTGCCAGGTGTTTGGAAGGAAGCAAAGAAAAGTTGTCCAAAACAGCTTCCAGTGGAATGTTCATGTGATTGGAAAAGTCAGGAGTGTGGTAAGGTACTGTTTTCTGTCAGTTGGCAAGCTGCGCACACAATCCCAGTGTTGTACAGCTTCCTTCTGCGCCTTTCCGAAGCTGCCGCTCTCTCCGGCTCCCGGAGGCGAAGAAGCGGCTTCTTCGCGCAAAGACGATTGTGCCGCTCGCAGGGCTCTCCTTAGCGCGGCTTCTGCCGAAAGACCCCCGGGAGCGGCGCTTATCTCCGGAGAGCATCGTACCTTGGTCTTTAGCGTCTTTTGTAGTCTACATCTTAGCAGAAAGCTTTTCCACTATGTCTGGCTAGGAAATACTGTGCCAGCACAGAAAACATCTCCCATCGTGTTCTAGACGTTCCACGGAGGTCTGCCAAGTGTTTGGAAGGAAGCAAAGAAAAGTTGTCCAAAACAGCTTCCAGTGGAATGTTCATGTGATTGGAAAAGTCAGGAGTGTGGTAAGGTACTGTTTTCTATCAGTTGGCAAGCTGCGCACACAATGCCAGTGTTGTACAGCTTCCTTCTGCGCCTTTCCGAAGCTGCCGCTCTCTCCGGCTCCCGGAGGCGAAGAAGCGGCTTCTTCGCGCAAAGACGATTGTGCCGCTCGCAGGGCTCTCCTTAGCGCGGCTTCTGCCGAAAGACGCCCGGGACAGGCGCTTAGCTCCGGAGAGCATCGTACCTTGGTCTTTAGCCTCTCTTGTCGTCTACCTCTTAGCAGAAAGCTTTTCCACTATGTCTGGCTAGGAAAAACTGTGCCAGCACAGAAAACATCTCCCATCGTGTTCTAGACGTTCCACGGAGGTCTGCCAGGTGTTTAGAAGGAAGCAAAGAAAAGTTGTCCAAAACAGCTTCCAGTGGAATGTTCATGTGATTGGAAAATTCAGGAGAGTGGTAAGGTACTGTTTTCTATCAGTTGGCAAACTGCGCACACAATCCCAGTTTTGTACAGCTTCCTTCTGAGCCTTTCCGAAGCTGTCGCTCTCTCCGGCTCCCGGAGGCGAAGAAGCGGCTTCTTCGCGCAAAGACGATTGTGCCGCTCGCAGGGCTCTCCTTAGCGCGGCTTCTGCCGAAAGACGCCCGGGAGCGGCGCTTCGCTCCGCAGAGTATCGTACCTTGGTCTTTAGCCTCTCTGGTCGTCTACCTCTTAGCAGAAAGCTTTTCCACTATGTCTGGCGAGGAAAAACTGTGCCAGCACAGAAAACAGCTCCCATCGTGTTCTAGACGTTCCACGGAGGTCTGCCAAGTGTTTGGAAGGAAGCAAAGAAAAGTTGTCCAAAACAGCTTCCAGTCGAATGTTCATGTGATTGGAAAAGTCAGGAGAGTGGTAAGGTACTGTTTTCTATCAGTTGGCAAGCTGCGCACACAATCCCAGTGTTGTACAGCTTCCTTCTGCGCCTTTCCGAAGCTGCCGCTCTCTCTGGCTCCCGGAGGCGAAGAAGCGGCTTCTTCGCGCAAAGACGATTGTGCCGCTCGCAGGGCTCTCCTTAGCGCCGCTTCTGCCGAAAGACACCCGGGAGCGGCGCTTAGCTCCGGAGAGCCATCGTACCTTGGTCTTTAGCGTCTTTTGTAGTCTACATCTTAGCAGAAAGCTTTTCCACTATGTCTGGCGAGGAAAAACTGTGCCAGCACATAAAACAGCTCCCATCGTGTTCTAGACGTTCCACGGAGGTCTGCCAAGTGTTTGGAAGGAAGCAAAGAAAAGTTGTCCAAAACAGCTTCCAGTGGAATGTTCATGTGATAGGAAAAGTCAGGAGAGTGGTAAGTTACTAATTTCTATCAGTTGGCAAACTGCGCACACAATGCCAGTGTTGTACAGCTTCCTTCTGCGCCTTTCCGAAGCTGCCGCTCTCTCCGGCTCCCGGAGGCGAAGAAGCGGCTTCTTCGCGCAAAGACGATTGTGCCGCTCGCAGGGCTCTCCTTAGCGCGGCTTCTGCCGAAAGACGCCCGGGAGCGGCGCTTAGCTCCGCAGAGTATCGTACCTTGGTCTTTAGCGTCTATTGTAGTCTACATCTTAGCAGAAAGCTTTTCCACTATGTCTGGCGAGGAAAAACTGTGCCAGCACAGAAAACAGCTCCCATCGTGTTCTAGACGTTCCACGGAGGTCTGCCAAGTGTTTGGAAGGAAGCAAAGAAAAGTTGTCCAAAACAGCTTCCAGTCGAATGTTCAAGTGATAGGAAAACTCAGGAGCGTGGTAAGTTACTAATTCTATCAGTTGGCAAACTGCGCACACAATCCCAGTGTTGTACAGCTTCCTTCTGCGCCTTTCCGAAGCTGCCGCTCTCTCCGGCTCCCGGAGGCGAAGAAGCGGCTTCTTCGCGCAAAGACGATTGTGCCGCTCGCAGGGCTCTCCTGAGCGCGGCTTCTGCCGAAAGACGCCCGGGAGCGGCGCTTAGCTCCGGAGAGCCATCGTACCTTGGTCTTTAGCGTCTATTGTAGTCTACATCTTAGCAGAAAGCTTTTCCACTATGTCTGGCTAGGAAAAACTGTGCCAGCACAGAAAACATCTCCCATCGTGTTCTAGACGTTCCACGGAGGTCTGCCAGGTGTTTGGAAGGAAGCAAAGAAAAGTTGTCCAAAACAGCTTCCAGTGGAATGTTCATGTGATTGGAAAAGTCAGGAGAGTGGTAAGGTACTGTTTTCTATCAGTTGGCAAACTGCGCACACAATCCCAGTGTTGTACAGCTTCCTTCTGCGCCTTTCCGAAGCTGCCGCTCTCTCCGGCTCCCGGAGGCGAAGAAGCGGCTTCTTCGCGCAAAGACGATTGTGCCGCTCGCAGGGCTCTCCTTAGCGCCGCTTCTGCCGAAAGACGCCCGGGGGCGGCGCTTAGCTCCGGAGAGCATCGTACCTTGGTCTTTAGCGTCTTTTGAAGTCTACGTCTTAGCAGAAAGCTTTTCCACTATGTCTGGCTAGGAAAAACTGTGCCAGCACAGAAAACATCTCCCATCGTGTTCTAGACGTTCCACGGAGGTCTGCCAAGTGTTTGGAAGGAAGCAAAGAAAAGTTGTCCAAAACAGCTTCCAGTGGAATGTTCATGTGATTGGAAAATTCAGGAGAGTGGTAAGGTACTGTTTTCTATCAGTTGGCAAACTGCGCACACAATCGCAGTGTTGTACAGCTTCCTTCTGCGCCTTTCCGAAGCTGTCGCTCTCTCCGGCTCCCGGAGGCGAAGAAGCGGCTTCTTCGCGCAAAGACGATTGTGCCGCTCGCAGGGCTCTCCTTAGCGCGGCTTCTGCCGAAAGACGCCCGGGAGCGGCGCTTAGCTCCGCAGAGTATCGTACCTTGGTCTTTAGCCTCTCTGGTCGTCTACGTCTTAGCAGAAAGCTTTTCCACTATGTCTGGCGAGGAAAAACTGTGCCAGCACAGAAAACAGCTCCCATCGTGTTCTAGACGTTCCACGGAGGTCTGCCAGGTGTTTGGAAGGAAGCAAAGAAAAGTTGTCCAAAACAGCTTCCAGTGGAATGTTCATGTGATTGGAAAAGTCAGGAGAGTGGTAAGGTACTGTTTTCTATCAGTTGGCAAACTGCGCACACAATCGCAGTGTTGTACAGCTTCCTTCTGCGCCTTTCCGAAGCTGCCGCTCTCTCCGGCTCCCGGAGGCGAAGAAGCGGCTTCTTCGCGCAAAGACGATTGTGCCGCTCGCAGGGCTCTCCTTAGCGCGGCTTCTGCCGAAAGACGCCCGGGAGCGGCGCTTAGCTCCGGAGAGCATCGTACCTTGGTCTTTAGCGTCTTTTGTAGTCTACGTCTTAGCAGAATGCTTTTCCACTATGTCTGGCTAGGAAAAACTGTGCCAGCACAGAAAACAGCTCCCATCGTGTTCTAGACGTTCCACGGAGGTCTGCCAAGTGTTTGGAAGGAAGCAAAGAAAAGTTGTCCAAAACAGCTTCCAGTGGAATGTTCATGTGATTGGAAAAGTCAGGAGAGTGGTAAGGTACTGTTTTCTATCAGTTGGCAAACTGCGCACACAATCGCAGTGTTGTACAGCTTCCTTCGGCGCCTTTCCGAAGCTGCCGCTCTCTCCGGCTCCCGGAGGCGAAGAAGCGGCTTCTTCGCGCAAAGACGATTGTGCCGCTCGCAGGGCTCTCCTTAGCGCGGCTTCTGCCGAAAGACGCCCGGGAGCGGCGCTTAGCTCCGGAGAGCTTCGTACCTTGGTCTTTAGCGTCTTTTGTAGTATACGTCTTAGCAGAAAGCTTTTCCACTATGTCTGGCGAGGAAAAACTGTGCCAGCACAGAAAACAGCTCCCATCGTGTTCTAGACGTTCCACGGAGGTCTGCCAAGTGTTTGGAAGGAAGCAAAGAAAAGTTGTCCAAAACAGCTTCCAGTCGAATGTTCATGTGATTGGAAAAGTCAGGAGAGTGGTAAGGTACTGTTTTCTATCAGTTGGCAAGCTGCGCACACAATCCCAGTGTTGTACAGCTTCCTTCTGCGCCTTTCCGAAGCTGCCGCTCTCTCCGGCTCCCGGAGGCGAAGAAGCGGCTTCTTCGCGCAAAGACGATTGTGCCGCTCGCAGGGCTCTCCTTAGCGCGGCTTCTGCCGAAAGACGCCCGGGAGCGGCGCTTAGCTCCGGAGAGCCATCGTACCTTGGTCTTTAGCGTCTATTGTAGTCTACGTCTTAGCAGAAAGCTTTTCCACTATGTCTGGCTAGGAAAAACTGTGCCAGCACAGAAAACATCTCCCATCGTGTTCTAGACGTTCCACGGAGGTCTGCCAGGTGTTTGGAAGGAAGCAAAGAAAAGTTGTCCAAAACAGCTTCCAGTGGAATGTTCATGTGATTGGAAAAGTCAGGAGAGTGGTAAGGTACTGTTTTCTATCAGTTGGCAAGCTGCGCACACAATCGCAGTGTTGTACAGCTTCCTTCTGCGCCTTTCCGAAGCTGCCGCTCTCTCCGGCTCCCGGAGGCGAAGAAGCGGCTTCTTCGCGCAAAGACGATTGTGCCGCTCGCAGGGCTCTCCTTAGCGCGGCTTCTGCCGAAAGACGCCCGGGACCGGCGCTTAGCTCCGGAGAGCTTCGTACCTTGGTCTTTAGCCTCTCTGGTCGTCTACCTCTTAGCAGAAAGCTTTTCCACTATGTCTGGCGAGGAAAAACTGTGCCAGCACAGAAAACAGCTCCCATCATGTTCTAGACGTTCCACGGAGGTCTGCCAAGTGTTTGGAAGGAAGCAAAGAAAAGTTGTCCAAAACAGCTTCCAGTGGAATGTTCATGTGATTGGAAAAGTCAGGAGAGTGGTAAGGTACTGTTTTCTATCAGTTGGCAAGCTGCGCACACAATCCCAGTGTTGTACAGCTTCCTTCTGCGCCTTTCCGAAGCTGCCGCTCTCTCTGGCTCCCGGAGGCGAAGAAGCGGCTTCTTCGCGCAAAGACGATTGTGCCGCTCGCAGGGCTCTCCTTAGCGCCGCTTCTGCCGAAAGACACCCGGGAGCGGCACTTAGCTCCGGAGAGCCATCGTACCTTGGTCTTTAGCGTCTTTTGTAGTCTACATCTTAGCAGAAAGCTTTTCCACTATGTCTGGCTAGGAAAAAATGTGCCAGCACATAAAACAGCTCCCATCGTGTTCTAGACGTTCCACGGAGGTCTGCCAAGTGTTTGGAAGGAAGCAAAGAAAAGTTGTCCAAAACAGCTTCCAGTCGAATGTTCAAGTGATAGGAAAAGTCAGGAGAGTGGTAAGTTACTAATTTCTATCAGTTGGCAAGCTGCGCACACAATGCCAGTGTTGTACAGCTTCCTTCTGCGCCTTTCCGAAGCTGCCGCTCTCTCCGGCTCCCGGAGGCGAAGAAGCGGCTTCTTCGCGCAAAGACGATTGTGCCGCTCGCAGGGCTCTCCTTAGCGCGGCTTCTGCCGAAAGACGCCCGGGAGCGGCGCTTAGCTCCGGAGAGCCATCGTACCTTGGTCTTTAGCGTCTATTGTAGTCTACGTCTTAGCAGAAAGCTTTTCCACTATGTCTGGCTAGGAAAAACTGTGCCAGCACAGAAAACATCTCCCATCGTGTTCTATACGTTCCACGGAGGTCTGCCAGGTGTTTGGAAGGAAGCAAAGAAAAGTTGTCCAAAACAGCTTCCAGTGGAATGTTCATGTGATTGGAAAATTCAGGAGAGTGGTAAGGTACTGTTTTCTATCAGTTGGCAAAGTGCGCACACAATCCCAGTTTTGTACAGCTTTCTTCTGAGCCTTTCCGAAGCTGCCGCTCTCTCCGGCTCCCGGAGGCGAAGAAGCGGCTTCTTCGCGCAAAGACGATTGTGCCGCTCGCAGGGCTCTCCTTAGCGCGGCTTCTGCCGAAAGACGCCCGGGAGCGGCGCTTAGCTCCGCAGAGTATCGTACCTTGGTCTTTAGCCTCTCTGGTCGTCTACCTCTTAGCAGAAAGCTTTTCCACTATGTCTGGCGAGGAAAAACTGTGCCAGCACAGAAAACAGCTCCCATCGTGTTCTAGACGTTCCACGGAGGTCTGCCAAGTGTTTGGAAGGAAGCAAAGAAAAGTTGTCCAAAACAGCTTCCAGTGGAATGTTCATGTGATTGGAAAAGTCAGGAGAGTGGTAAGGTACTGTTTTCTATCAGTTGGCAAGCTGCGCACACAATCCCAGTGTTGTACAGCTTCCTTCTGCGCCTTTCCGAAGCTGCCGCTCTCTCTGGCTCCCGGAGGCGAAGAAGCGGCTTCTTCGCGCAAAGACGATTGTGCCGCTCGCAGGGCTCTCCTTAGCGCCGCTTCTGCCGAAAGACACCCGGGAGCGGCGCTTAGCTCCGGAGAGCCATCGTACCTTGGTCTTTAGCGTCTTTTGTAGTCTACATCTTAGCAGAAAGCTTTTCCACTATGTCTGGCGAGGAAAAACTGTGCCAGCACATAAAACAGCTCCCATCGTGTTCTAGACGTTCCACGGAGGTCTGCCAAGTGTTTGGAAGGAAGCAAAGAAAAGTTGTCCAAAACAGCTTCCAGTGGAATGTTCATGTGATAGGAAAAGTCAGGAGAGTGGTAAGTTACTAATTTCTATCAGTTGGCAAACTGCGCACACAATCCCAGTGTTGTACAGCTTCCTTCTGCGCCTTTCCGAAGCTGCCGCTCTCTCCGGCTCCCGGAGGCGAAGAAGCGGCTTCTTCGCGCAAAGACGATTGTGCCGCTCGCAGGGCTCTCCTTAGCGCGGCTTCTGCCGAAAGACGCCCGGGAGCGGCGCTTAGCTCCGGAGAGCCATCGTACCTTGGTCTTTAGCGTCTTTTGTAGTCTACATCTTAGCAGAAAGCTTTTCCACTATGTCTGGCGAGGAAAAACTGTGCCAGCACATAAAACAGCTCCCATCGTGTTCTAGACGTTCCACGGAGGTCTGCCAAGTGTTTGGAAGGAAGCAAAGAAAAGTTGTCCAAAACAGCTTCCAGTCGAATGTTCAAGTGATAGGAAAACTCAGGAGCGTGGTAAGTTACTAATTCTATCAGTTGGCAAACTGCGCACACAATGCCAGTGTTGTACAGCTTCCTTCTGCGCCTTTCCGAAGCTGCCGCTCTCTCCGGCTCCCGGAGGCGAAGAAGCGGCTTCTTCGCGCAAAGACGATTGTGCCGCTCGCAGGGCTCTCCTTAGCGCGGCTTCTGCCGAAAGACGCCCGGGAGCGGCGCTTAGCTCCGGAGAGCCATCGTACCTTGGTCTTTAGCGTCTATTGTAGTCTACATCTTAGCAGAAAGCTTTTCCACTATGTCTGGCTAGGAAAAACTGTGCCAGCACATAAAACATCTCCCATCGTGTTCTAGACGTTCCACGGAGGTCTGCCAGGTGTTTGGAAGGAAGCAAAGAAAAGTTGTCCAAAACAGCTTCCAGTGGAATGTTCATGTGATTGGAAAAGTCAGGAGAGTGGTAAGGTACTGTTTTCTATCAGTTGGCAAACTGCGCACACAATCCCAGTGTTGTACAGCTTCCTTCTGCGCCTTTCCGAAGCTGCCGCTCTCTCCGGCTCCCGGAGGCGAAGAAGCGGCTTCTTCGCGCAAAGACGATTGTGCCGCTCGCAGGGCTCTCCTTAGCGCGGCTTCTGCCGAAAGACGCCCGGGAGCGGCGCTTAGCTCCGGAGAGCTTCGTACCTTGGTCTTTAGCGTCTTTTGTAGTATACGTCTTAGCAGAAAGCTTTTCCACTATGTCTGGCGAGGAAAAACTGTGCCAGCACAGAAAACAGCTCCCATCGTGTTCTAGACTTTCCACGGAGGTCTGCCAAGTGTTTGGAAGGAAGCATAGAAAAGTTGTCCAAAACAGCTTCCAGTCGAATGTTCATGTGATTGGAAAAGTCAGGAGAGTGGTAAGGTACTGTTTTCTATCAGTTGGCAAGCTGCGCACACAATCCCAGTGTTGTACAGCTTCCTTCTGCGCCTTTCCGAAGCTGCCGCTCTCTCCGGCTCCCGGAGGCGAAGAAGCGGCTTCTTCGCGCAAAGACGATTGTGCCGCTCGCAGGGCTCTCCTTAGCGCCGCTTCTGCCGAAAGACGCCCGGGAGCGGCGCTTAGCTCCGGAGAGCATCGTACCTTGGTCTTTAGCGTCTTTTGAAGTCTACGTCTTAGCAGAAAGCTTTTCCACTATGTCTGGCGAGGAAAAACTGTGCCAGCACAGAAAACAGCTCCCATCGTGTTCTATACGTTCCACGGAGGTCTGCCAGGTGTTTGGAAGGAAGCAAAGAAAAGTTGTCCAAAACAGCTTCCAGTGGAATGTTCATGTGATTGGAAAAGTCAGGAGAGTGGTAAGGTACTGTTTTCTATCAGTTGGCAAGCTGCGCACACAATCCCAGTTTTGTACAGCTTCCTTCTGCGCCTTTCCGAAGCTGCCGCTCTCTCCGGCTCCCGGAGGCGAAGAAGCGGCTTCTTCGCGCAAAGACGATTGTGCCGCTCGCAGGGCTCTCCTTAGCGCGGCTTCTGCCGAAAGACGCCCAGGAGCGGCGCTTAGCTCCGGAGAGCCATCGTACCTTGGTCTTTAGCGTCTTTTGTAGTCTACATCTTAGCAGAAAGCTTTTCCACTATGTCTGGCGAGGAAAAACTGTGCCAGCACAGAAAACAGCTCCCATCGTGTTCTATACGTTCCACGGATGTCTGCCAGGTGTTTGGAAGGAAGCAAAGAAAAGTTGTCCAAAACAGCTTCCAGTGGAATGTTCATGTGATTGGAAAATTCAGGAGAGTGGTAAGGTACTGTTTTCTATCAGTTGGCAAACTGCGCACACAATCCCAGTTTTGTACAGCTTCCTTCTGAGCCTTTCCGAAGCTGTCGCTCTCTCCGGCTCCCGGAGGCGAAGAAGCGGCTTCTTCGCGCAAAGACGATTGTGCCGCTCGCAGGGCTCTCCTTAGCGCCGCTTCTGCCGAAAGACGCCCGGGAGCGGCGCTTAGCTCCGCAGAGTATCGTACCTTGGTCTTTAGCCTCTCTGGTCGTCTACCTCTTAGCAGAAAGCTTTTCCACTATGTCTGGCGAGGAAAAACTGTGCCAGCACAGAAAACAGCTCCCATCGTGTTCTAGACGTTCCACGGAGGTCTGCCAGGTGTTTGGAAGGAAGCAAAGAAAAGTTGTCCAAAACAGCTTCCAGTGGAATGTTCATGTGATTGGAAAAGTCAGGAGAGTGGTAAGGTACTGTTTTCTATCAGTTGGCAAACTGCGCACACAATCGCAGTGTTGTACAGCTTCCTTCTGCGCCTTTCCGAAGCTGCCGCTCTCTCCGGCTCCCGGAGGCGAAGAAGCGGCTTCTTCGCGCAAAGACGATTGTGCCGCTCGCAGGGCTCTCCTTAGCGCGGCTTCTGCCGAAAGACGCCCGGGAGCGGCGCTTAGCTCCGGAGAGCATCGTACCTTGGTCTTTAGCGTCTTTTGTAGTCTACGTCTTAGCAGAATGCTTTTCCACTATGTCTGGCTAGGAAAAACTGTGCCAGCACATAAAACATCTCCCATCGTGTTCTAGACGTTCCACGGAGGTCTGCCAAGTGTTTGGAAGGAAGCAAAGAAAAGTTGTCCAAAACAGCTTCCAGTGGAATGTTCATGTGATTGGAAAAGTCAGGAGAGTGGTAAGGTACTGTTTTCTATCAGTTGGCAAACTGCGCACACAATCCCAGTCTTGTACAGCTTCCTTCTGCGCCTTTCCGAAGCTGCCGCTCTCTCCGGCTCCCGGAGGCGAAGAAGCGGCTTCTTCGCGCAAAGACGATTGTGCCGCTCGCAGGGCTCTCCTTAGCGCGGCTTCTGCCGAAAGACGCCCGGGAGCGGCGCTTAGCTTTGGAGAGCTTCGTACCTTGGTCTTTAGCCTCTCTTGTCGTCTACCTCTTAGCAGAAAGCTTTTCCACTATGTCTGGCGAGGAAAAACTGTGCCAGCACAGAAAACAGCTCCCATCGTGTTCTAGACGTTCCACGGAGGTCTGCCAAGTGTTTGGAAGGAAGCATAGAAAAGTTGTCCAAAACAGCTTCCAGTCGAATGTTCATGTGATTGGAAAAGTCAGGAGAGTGGTAAGGTACTGTTTTCTATCATTTGGCAAGCTGCGCACACAATCGCAGTGTTGTACAGCTTCCTTCTGCGCCTTTCCGAAGCTGCCGCTCTCTCCGGCTCCCGGAGGCGAAGAAGCGGCTTCTTCGCGCAAAGACGATTGTGCCGCTCGCAGGGCTCTCCTTAGCGCCGCTTCTGCCGAAAGACGCCCGGGAGCGGCGCTTAGCTCCGGAGAGTATCGTACCTTGGTCTTTAGCGTCTTTTGTAGTCTACATCTTAGCAGAAAGCCTTTCCACTATATCTGGCTAGGAAAAACTGTGCCAGCACAGAAAACAGCTCCCATCGTGTTCTAGACGTTCCACGGAGGTCTGCCAAGTGTTTGGAAGGAAGCAAAGAAAAGTTGTCCAAAACAGCTTCCAGTCGAATGTTCAAGTGATAGGAAAAGTCAGGAGCGTGGTAAGTTACTAATTCTAACAGTTGGCAAACTGCGCACACAATCGCAGTGTTGTACAGCTTCCTTCTGCGCCTTTCCGAAGCTGCCGCTCTCTCCGGCTCCCGGAGGCGAAGAAGCGGCTTCTTCACGCAAAGACGATTGTGCCGCTCGCAGGGCTCTCCTTAGCGCGGCTTCTGCCGAAAGACGCCCGGGAGCGGCGCTTAGCTCCGGAGAGCCATCGTACCTTGGTCTTTAGCGTCTATTGTAGTCTACGTCTTAGCAGAAAGCTTTTCCACTATGTCTGGCTAGGAAAAACTGTGCCAGCACAGAAAACATCTCCCATCGTGTTCTAGACGTTCCACGGAGGTCTGCCAGGTGTTTGGAAGGAAGCAAAGAAAAGTTGTCCAAAACAGCTTCCAGTGGAATGTTCATGTGATTGGAAAACTCAGGAGAGTGGTAAGGTACTGTTTTCTATCAGTTGGCAAGCTGCGCACACAATCGCAGTGTTGTACAGCTTCCTTCTGAGCCTTTCCGAAGCTGTCGCTCTCTCCGGCTCCCGGAGGCGAAGAAGCGGCTTCTTCGCGCAAAGACGATTGTGCCGCTCGCAGGGCTCTCCTTAGCGCGGCTTCTGCCGAAAGACGCCCGGGAGCGGCGCTTAGCTCCGCAGAGTATCGTACCTTGGTCTTTAGCCTCTCTGGTCGTCTACCTCTTAGCAGAAAGCTTTTCCACTATGTCTGGCGAGGAAAAACTGTGCCAGCACAGAAAACATCTCCCATCGTGTTCTAGACGTTCCACGGAGGTCTGCCAGGTGTTTGGAAGGAAGCAAAGAAAAGTTGTCCAAAACAGCTTCCAGTGGAATGTTCATGTGATTGGAAAAGTCAGGAGAGTGGTAAGGTACTGTTTTCTATCAGTTGGCAAACTGCGCACACAATCCCAGTGTTGTACAGCTTCCTTCTGCGCCTTTCCGAAGCTGCCGCTCTCTCCGGCTCCCGGAGGCGAAGAAGCGGCTTCTTCGCGCAAAGACGATTGTGCCGCTCACAGGGCTCTCCTTAGCGCGGCTTCTGCCGAAAGACGCCCGGGAGCGGCGCTTAGCTCCGGAGAGCATCGTACCTTGGTCTTTAGCGTCTTTTGAAGTCTACGTCTTAGCAGAAAGCTTTTCCACTATGTCTGGCTAGGAAAAACTGTGCCAGCACAGAAAACATCTCCCATCGTGTTCTAGACGTTCCACGGAGGTCTGCCAAGTGTTTGGAAGGAAGCAAAGAAAAGTTGTCCAAAACAGCTTCCAGTGGAATGTTCATGTGATTGGAAAAGTCAGGAGAGTGGTAAGGTACTGTTTTCTATCAGTTGGCAAGCTGCGCACACAATCGCAGTGTTGTACAGCTTCCTTCTGCGCCTTTCCGAAGCTGCCGCTCTCTCCGGCTCCCGGAGGCGAAGAAGCGGCTTCTTCGCGCAAAGACGATTGTGCCGCTCGCAGGGCTCTCCTTAGCGCCGCTTCTGCCGAAAGACGCCCGGGAGCGGCGCTTAGCTCCGGAGAGCCATCGTACCTTGGTCTTTAGCCTCTCTTGTCGTCTACCTCTTAGCAGAAAGCTTTTCCACTATGTCTGGCGAGGAAAAACTGTGCCAGCACAGAAAACAGCTCCCATCGTGTTCTAGACGTTCCACGGAGGTCTGCCAAGTGTTTGGAAGGAAGCAAAGAAAAGTTGTCCAAAACAGCTTCCAGTCGAATGTTCATGTGATAGGAAAAGTCAGGAGAGTGGTAAGTTACTAATTTCTATCAGTTGGCAAACTGCGCACATAATGCCAGTGTTGTAGAGCTTCCTTCTGCGCCTTTCCGAAGCTGCCGCTCTCTCCGGCTCCCGGAGGCGAAGAAGCGGCTTCTTCGCGCAAAGACGATTGTGCCGCTCGCAGGGCTCTCCTTAGCGCCGCTTCTGCCGAAAGACGCCCGGGAGCGGCGCTTAGCTCCGCAGAGTATCGTACCTTGGTCTTTAGCCTCTCTGGTCGTCTACCTCTTAGCAGAAAGCTTTTCCACTATGTCTGGCGAGGAAAAACTGTGCCAGCACAGAAAACAGCTCCCATCGTGTTCTAGACGTTCCACGGAGGTCTGCCAGGTGTTTGGAAGGAAGCAAAGAAAAGTTGTCCAAAACAGCTTCCAGTGGAATGTTCATGTGATTGGAAAAGTCAGGAGAGTGGTAAGGTACTGTTTTCTATCAGTTGGCAAACTGCGCACACAATCGCAGTGTTGTACAGCTTCCTTCTGCGCCTTTCCGAAGCTGCCGCTCTCTCCGGCTCCCGGAGGCGAAGAAGCGGCTTCTTCGCGCAAAGACGATTGTGCCGCTCGCAGGGCTCTCCTTAGCGCGGCTTCTGCCGAAAGACGCCCGGGAGCGGCGCTTAGCTCCGGAGAGCATCGTACCTTGGTCTTTAGCGTCTTTTGTAGTCTACGTCTTAGCAGAATGCTTTTCCACTATGTCTGGCTAGGAAAAACTGTGCCAGCACATAAAACATCTCCCATCGTGTTCTAGACGTTCCACGGAGGTCTGCCAAGTGTTTGGAAGGAAGCAAAGAAAAGTTGTCCAAAACAGCTTCCAGTGGAATGTTCATGTGATTGGAAAAGTCAGGAGAGTGGTAAGGTACTGTTTTCTATCAGTTGGCAAACTGCGCACACAATCGCAGTGTTGTACAGCTTCCTTCGGCGCCTTTCCGAAGCTGCCGCTCTCTCCGGCTCCCGGAGGCGAAGAAGCGGCTTCTTCGCGCAAAGACGATTGTGCCGCTCGCAGGGCTCTCCTTAGCGCGGCTTCTGCCGAAAGACGCCCGGGAGCGGCGCTTAGCTTTGGAGAGCTTCGTACCTTGGTCTTTAGCCTCTCTTGTCGTCTACCTCTTAGCAGAAAGCTTTTCCACTATGTCTGGCGAGGAAAAACTGTGCCAGCACAGAAAACATCTCCCATCGTGTTCTAGACGTTCCACGGAGGTCTGCCAAGTGTTTGGAAGGAAGCATAGAAAAGTTGTCCAAAACAGCTTCCAGTCGAATGTTCATGTGATTGGAAAAGTCAGGAGAGTGGTAAGGTACTGTTTTCTATCAGTTGGCAAGCTGCGCACACAATCGCAGTGTTGTACAGCTTCCTTCTGCGCCTTTCCGAAGCTGCCGCTCTCTCCGGCTCCCGGAGGCGAAGAAGCGGCTTCTTCGCGCAAAGACGATTGTGCCGCTCGCAGGGCTCTCCTTAGCGCCGCTTCTGCCGAAAGACGCCCGGGAGCGGCGCTTAGCTCCGGAGAGTATCGTACCTTGGTCTTTAGCGTCTTTTGTAGTCTACATCTTAGCAGAAAGCTTTTCCACTATGTCTGGCTAGGAAAAACTGTGCCAGCACAGAAAACATCTCCCATCGTGTTCTAGACGTTCCACGGAGGTCTGCCAAGTGTTTGGAAGGAAGCAAAGAAAAGTTGTCCAAAACAGCTTCCAGTCGAATGTTCAAGTGATAGGAAAAGTCAGGAGCGTGGTAAGTTACTAATTCTATCAGTTGGCAAACTGCGCACACAATCGCAGTGTTGTACAGCTTCCTTCTGCGCCTTTCCGAAGCTGCCGCTCTCTCCGGCTCCCGGAGGCGAAGAAGCGGCTTCTTCACGCAAAGACGATTGTGCCGCTCGCAGGGCTCTCCTTAGCGCGGCTTCTGCCGAAAGACGCCCGGGAGCGGCGCTTAGCTCCGGAGAGCCATCGTACCTTGGTCTTTAGCGTCTATTGTAGTCTACGTCTTAGCAGAAAGCTTTTCCACTATGTCTGGCTAGGAAAAACTGTGCCAGCACATAAAACAGCTCCCATCGTGTTCTAGACGTTCCACGGAGGTCTGCCAGGTGTTTGGAAGGAAGCAAAGAAAAGTTGTCCAAAACAGCTTCCAGTGGAATGTTCATGTGATTGGAAAAGTCAGGAGAGTGGTAAGGTACTGTTTTCTATCAGTTGGCAAACTGCGCACACAATCCCAGTTTTGTACAGCTTCCTTCTGAGCCTTTCCGAAGCTGTCGCTCTCTCCGGCTCCCGGAGGCGAAGAAGCGGCTTCTTCGCGCAAAGACGATTGTGCCGCTCGCAGGGCTCTCCTTAGCGCGGCTTCTGCCGAAAGACGCCCGGGAGCGGCGCTTAGCTCCGCAGAGTATCGTACCTTGGTCTTTAGCCTCTCTGGTCGTCTACCTCTTAGCAGAAAGCTTTTCCACTATGTCTGGCGAGGAAAAACTGTGCCAGCACAGAAAACAGCTCCCATCGTGTTCTAGACGTTCCACGGAGGTCTGCCAAGTGTTTGGAAGGAAGCAAAGAAAAGTTGTCCAAAACAGCTTCCAGTCGAATGTTCATGTGATTGGAAAAGTCAGGAGAGTGGTAAGGTACTAATTTCTATCAGTTGGCAAACTGCGCACACAATGCCAGTGTTGTACAGCTTCCTTCTGCGCCTTTCCGAAGCTGCCGCTCTCTCCGGCTCCCGGAGGCGAAGAAGCGGCTTCTTCGCGCAAAGACGATTGTGCCGCTCGCAGGGCTCTCCTTAGCGCGGCTTCTGCCGAAAGACGCCCGGGAGCGGCGCGTAGCTCCGGAGAGCCATCGTACCTTGGTCTTTAGCGTCTTTTGTAGTCTACATCTTAGCAGAAAGCTTTTCCACTATGTCTGGCGAGGAAAAACTGTGCCAGCACATAAAACAGCTCCCATCGTGTTCTAGATGTTCCACGGAGGTCTGCCAAGTGTTTGGAAGGAAGCAAAGAAAAGTTGTCCAAAACAGCTTCCAGTCGAATGTTCAAGTGATAGGAAAAGTCAGGAGCGTGGTAAGTTACTAATTCTATCAGTTGGCAAACTGCGCACACAATCCCAGTGTTGTACAGCTTCCTTCTGCGCCTTTCCGAAGCTGCCGCTCTCTCCGGCTCCCGGAGGCGAAGAAGCGGCTTCTTCGCGCAAAGACGATTGTGCCGCTCGCAGGGCTCTCCTTAGCGCGGCTTCTGCCGAAAGACGCCCGGGAGCGGCGCTTAGCTCCGGAGAGCCATCGTACCTTGGTCTTTAGCGTCTATTGTAGTCTACATCTTAGCAGAAAGCTTTTCCACTATGTCTGGCTAGGAAAAACTGTGCCAGCACAGAAAACATCTCCCATCGTGTTCTAGACGTTCCACGGAGGTCTGCCAGGTGTTTGGAAGGAAGCAAAGAAAAGTTGTCCAAAACAGCTTCCAGTGGAATGTTCATGTGATTGGAAAAGTCAGGAGTGTGGTAAGGTACTGTTTTCTATCAGTTGGCAAGCTGCGCACACAATCCCAGTGTTGTACAGCTTCCTTCTGCGCCTTTCCGAAGCTGCCGCTCTCTCCGGCTCCCGGAGGCGAAGAAGCGGCTTCTTCGCGCAAAGACGATTGTGCCGCTCGCAGGGCTCTCCTTAGCGCCGCTTCTGCCGAAAGACGCCCGGGAGCGGCGCTTAGCTCCGGAGAGTATCGTACCTTGGTCTTTAGCGTCTTTTGTAGTCTACATCTTAGCAGAAAGCTTTTCCACTATGTCTGGCTAGGAAAAACTGTGCCAGCACAGAAAACATCTCCCATCGTGTTCTAGACGTTCCACGGAGGTCTGCCAAGTGTTTGGAAGGAAGCAAAGAAAAGTTGTCCAAAACAGCTTCCAGTGGAATGTTCAAGTGATAGGAAAAGTCAGGAGCGTGGAAAGTTACTAATTCTATCAGTTGGCAAACTGCGCACACAATCCCAGTGTTGTACAGCTTCCTTCTGCGCCTTTCCGAAGCTGCCGCTCTCTCCGGCTCCCGGAGGCGAAGAAGCGGCTTCTTCGCGCAAAGACGATTGTGCCGCTCGCAGGGCTCTCCTTAGCGCGGCTTCTGCCGAAAGACGCCCGGGAGCGGCGCTTAGATCCGGAGAGCCATCGTACCTTGGTCTTTAGCGTCTATTGTAGTCTACGTCTTAGCAGAAAGCTTTTCCACTATGTCTGGCTAGGAAAAACTGTGCCAGCACAGAAAACATCTCCCATCGTGTTCTAGACGTTCCACGGAGGTCTGCCAGGTGTTTGGAAGGAAGCAAAGAAAAGTTGTCCAAAACAGCTTCCAGTGGAATGTTCATGTGATTGGAAAATTCAGGAGAGTGGTAAGGTACTGTTTTCTATCAGTTGGCAAACTGCGCACACAATCCCAGTTTTGTACAGCTTCCTTCTGAGCCTTTCCGAAGCTGTCGCTCTCTCCGGCTCCCGGAGGCGAAGAAGCGGCTTCTTCGCGCAAAGACGATTGTGCCGCTCGCAGGGCTCTCCTTAGCGCCGCTTCTGCCGAAAGACGCCCGGGAGCGGCGCTTAGCTCCGCAGAGTATCGTACCTTGGTCTTTAGCCTCTCTGGTCGTCTACCTCTTAGCAGAAAGCTTTTCCACTATGTCTGGCGAGGAAAAACTGTGCCAGCACAGAAAACAGCTCCCATCGTGTTCTAGACGTTCCACGGAGGTCTGCCAAGTGTTTGGAAGGAAGCAAAGAAAAGTTGTCCAAAACAGCTTCCAGTCGAATGTTCAAGTGATAGGAAAAGTCAGGAGCGTGGTAAGTTACTAATTCTATCAGTTGGCAAACTGCGCACACAATCCCAGTGTTGTACAGCTTCCTTCTGCGCCTTTCCGAAGCTGCCGCTCTCTCTGGCTCCCGGAGGCGAAGAAGCGGCTTCTTCGCGCAAAGACGATTGTGCCGCTCGCAGGGCTCTCCTTAGCGCCGCTTCTGCCGAAAGACACCCGGGAGCGGCGCTTAGCTCCGGAGAGCCATCGTACCTTGGTCTTTAGCCTCTCTTGTCGTCTACCTCTTAGCAGAAAGCTTTTCCACTATGTCTGGCGAGGAAAAACTGTGCCAGCACAGAAAACAGCTCCCATCGTGTTCTAGACGTTCCACGGAGGTCTGCCAAGTGTTTGGAAGGAAGCAAAGAAAAGTTGTCCAAAACAGCTTCCAGTCGAATGTTCATGTGATAGGAAAAGTCAGGAGAGTGGTAAGTTACTAATTTCTATCAGTTGGCAAACTGCGCACATAATGCCAGTGTTGTAGAGCTTCCTTCTGCGCCTTTCCGAGGCTGCCGCTCTCTCCGGCTCCCGGAGGCGAAGAAGCGGCTTCTTCGCGCAAAGACGATTGTGCCGCTCGCAGGGCTCTCCTTAGCGCGGCTTCTGCCGAAAGACGCCCGGGAGCGGCGCTTAGCTCCGGAGAGCCATCGTACCTTGGTCTTTAGCGTCTTTTGTAGTCTACATCTTAGCAGAAAGCTTTTCCACTATGTCTGGCGAGGAAAAACTGTGCCAGCACAGAAAACAGCTCCCATCGTGTTCTATACGTTCCACGGAGGTCTGCCAGGTGTTTGGAAGGAAGCAAAGAAAAGTTGTCCAAAACAGCTTCCAGTGGAATGTTCATGTGATTGGAAAATTCAGGAGAGTGGTAAGGTACTGTTTTCTATCAGTTGGCAAACTGCGCACACAATCCCAGTGTTGTACAGCTTCCTTCTGAGCCTTTCCGAAGCTGTCGCTCTCTCCGGCTCCCGGAGGCGAAGAAGCGGCTTCTTCGCGCAAAGACGATTGTGCCGCTCGCAGGGCTCTCCTTAGCGCGGCTTCTGCCGAAAGACGCCCGGGAGCGGCGCTTAGCTCCGCAGAGTATCGTACCTTGGTCTTTAGCCTCTCTGGTCGTCTACCTCTTAGCAGAAAGCTTTTCCACTATGTCTGGCGAGGAAAAACTGTGCCAGCACAGAAAACAGCTCCCATCGTGTTCTAGACGTTCCACGGAGGTCTGCCAGGTGTTTGGAAGGAAGCAAAGAAAAGTTGTCCAAAACAGCTTCCAGTGGAATGTTCATGTGATTGGAAAAGTCAGGAGAGTGGTAAGGTACTGTTTTCTATCAGTTGGCAAACTGCGCACACAATCGCAGTGTTGTACAGCTTCCTTCTGCGCCTTTCCGAAGCTGCCGCTCTCTCCGGCTCCCGGAGGCGAAGAAGCGGCTTCTTCGCGCAAAGACGATTGTGCCGCTCGCAGGGCTCTCCTTAGCGCGGCTTCTGCCGAAAGACGCCCGGGAGCGGCGCTTAGCTCCGGAGAGCATCGTACCTTGGTCTTTAGCGTCTTTTGTAGTCTACGTCTTAGCAGAATGCTTTTCCACTATGTCTGGCTAGGAAAAACTGTGCCAGCACATAAAACATCTCCCATCGTGTTCTAGACGTTCCACGGAGGTCTGCCAAGTGTTTGGAAGGAAGCAAAGAAAAGTTGTCCAAAACAGCTTCCAGTGGAATGTTCATGTGATTGGAAAAGTCAGGAGAGTGGTAAGGTACTGTTTTCTATCAGTTGGCAAACTGCGCACACAATCGCAGTGTTGTACAGCTTCCTTCGGCGCCTTTCCGAAGCTGCCGCTCTCTCCGGCTCCCGGAGGCGAAGAAGCGGCTTCTTCGCGCAAAGACGATTGTGCCGCTCGCAGGGCTCTCCTTAGCGCGGCTTCTGCCGAAAGACGCCCGGGAGCGGCGCTTAGCTTTGGAGAGCTTCGTACCTTGGTCTTTAGCCTCTCTTGTCGTCTACCTCTTAGCAGAAAGCTTTTCCACTATGTCTGGCGAGGAAAAACTGTGCCAGCACAGAAAACATCTCCCATCGTGTTCTAGACGTTCCACGGAGGTCTGCCAAGTGTTTGGAAGGAAGCATAGAAAAGTTGTCCAAAACAGCTTCCAGTCGAATGTTCATGTGATTGGAAAAGTCAGGAGAGTGGTAAGGTACTGTTTTCTATCAGTTGGCAAGCTGCGCACACAATCCCAGTGTTGTACAGCTTCCTTCTGCGCCTTTCCGAAGCTGCCGCTCTCTCCGGCTCCCGGAGGCGAAGAAGCGGCTTCTTCGCGCAAAGACGATTGTGCCGCTCGCAGGGCTCTCCTTAGCGCCGCTTCTGCCGAAAGACGCCCGGGAGCGGCGCTTAGCTCCGGAGAGTATCGTACCTTGGTCTTTAGCGTCTTTTGTAGTCTACATCTTAGCAGAAAGCTTTTCCACTATGTCTGGCTAGGAAAAACTGTGCCAGCACAGAAAACATCTCCCATCGTGTTCTAGACGTTCCACGGAGGTCTGCCAAGTGTTTGGAAGGAAGCAAAGAAAAGTTGTCCAAAACAGCTTCCAGTCGAATGTTCAAGTGATAGGAAAAGTCAGGAGCATGGTAAGTTACTAATTCTATCAGTTGGCAAACTGCGCACACAATCGCAGTGTTGTACAGCTTCCTTCTGCGCCTTTCCGAAGCTGCCGCTCTCTCCGGCTCCCGGAGGCGAAGAAGCGGCTTCTTCACGCAAAGACGATTGTGCCGCTCGCAGGGCTCTCCTTAGCGCGGCTTCTGCCGAAAGACGCCCGGGAGCGGCGCTTAGCTCCGGAGAGCCATCGTACCTTGGTCTTTAGCGTCTATTGTAGTCTACGTCTTAGCAGAAAGCTTTTCCACTATGTCTGGCTAGGAAAAACTGTGCCAGCACATAAAACATCTCCCATCGTGTTCTAGACGTTCCACGGAGGTCTGCCAGGTGTTTGGAAGGAAGCAAAGAAAAGTTGTCCAAAACAGCTTCCAGTGGAATGTTCATGTGATTGGAAAAGTCAGGAGAGTGGTAAGGTACTGTTTTCTATCAGTTGGCAAACTGCGCACACAATCCCAGTTTTGTACAGCTTCCTTCTGAGCCTTTCCGAAGCTGTCGCTCTCTCCGGCTCCCGGAGGCGAAGAAGCGGCTTCTTCGCGCAAAGACGATTGTGCCGCTCGCAGGGCTCTCCTTAGCGCGGCTTCTGCCGAAAGACGCCCGGGAGCGGCGCTTAGCTCCGCAGAGTATCGTACCTTGGTCTTTAGCCTCTCTGGTCGTCTACCTCTTAGCAGAAAGCTTTTCCACTATGTCTGGCGAGGAAAAACTGTGCCAGCACAGAAAACAGCTCCCATCGTGTTCTAGACGTTCCACGGAGGTCTGCCAAGTGTTTGGAAGGAAGCAAAGAAAAGTTGTCCAAAACAGCTTCCAGTCGAATGTTCATGTGATTGGAAAAGTCAGGAGAGTGGTAAGGTACTAATTTCTATCAGTTGGCAAACTGCGCACACAATGCCAGTGTTGTACAGCTTCCTTCTGCGCCTTTCCGAAGCTGCCGCTCTCTCCGGCTCCCGGAGGCGAAGAAGCGGCTTCTTCGCGCAAAGACGATTGTGCCGCTCGCAGGGCTCTCCTTAGCGCGGCTTCTGCCGAAAGACGCCCGGGAGCGGCGCGTAGCTCCGGAGAGCCATCGTACCTTGGTCTTTAGCGTCTTTTGTAGTCTACATCTTAGCAGAAAGCTTTTCCACTATGTCTGGCGAGGAAAAACTGTGCCAGCACATAAAACAGCTCCCATCGTGTTCTAGATGTTCCACGGAGGTCTGCCAAGTGTTTGGAAGGAAGCAAAGAAAAGTTGTCCAAAACAGCTTCCAGTCGAATGTTCAAGTGATAGGAAAAGTCAGGAGCGTGGTAAGTTACTAATTCTATCAGTTGGCAAACTGCGCACACAATCCCAGTGTTGTACAGCTTCCTTCTGCGCCTTTCCGAAGCTGCCGCTCTCTCCGGCTCCCGGAGGCGAAGAAGCGGCTTCTTCGCGCAAAGACGATTGTGCCGCTCGCAGGGCTCTCCTTAGCGCGGCTTCTGCCGAAAGACGCCCGGGAGCGGCGCTTAGCTCCGGAGAGCCATCGTACCTTGGTCTTTAGCGTCTATTGTAGTCTACATCTTAGCAGAAAGCTTTTCCACTATGTCTGGCTAGGAAAAACTGTGCCAGCACAGAAAACATCTCCCATCGTGTTCTAGACGTTCCACGGAGGTCTGCCAGGTGTTTGGAAGGAAGCAAAGAAAAGTTGTCCAAAACAGCTTCCAGTGGAATGTTCATGTGATTGGAAAAGTCAGGAGTGTGGTAAGGTACTGTTTTCTATCAGTTGGCAAACTGCGCACACAATCCCAGTGTTGTACAGCTTCCTTCTGAGCCTTTCCGAAGCTGCCGCTCTCTCCGGCTCCCGGAGGCGAAGAAGCGGCTTCTTCGCGCAAAGACGATTGTGCCGCTCGCAGGGCTCTCCTTAGCGCGGCTTCTGCCGAAAGACGCCCGGGAGCGGCGCTTAGCTCCGGAGAGCATCATACCTTGGTCTTTAGCGTCTTTTGAAGTCTACGTCTTAGCAGAAAGCTTTTCCACTATGTCTGGCTAGGAAAAACTGTGCCAGCACATAAAACATCTCCCATCGTGTTCTAGACGTTCCACGGAGGTCTGCCAAGTGTTTGGAAGGAAGCATAGAAAAGTTGTCCAAAACAGCTTCCAGTCGAATGTTCATGTGATTGGAAAAGTCAGGAGAGTGGTAAGGTACTGTTTTCTATCAGTTGGCAAGCTGCGCACACAATCGCAGTGTTGTACAGCTTCCTTCTGCGCCTTTCCGAAGCTGCCGCTCTCTCCGGCTCCCGGAGGCGAAGAAGCGGCTTCTTCGCGCAAAGACGATTGTGCCGCTCGCAGGGCTCTCCTTAGCGCGGCTTCTGCCGAAAGACGCCCGGGAGCGGCGCTTAGCTCCGGAGAGCTTCGTACCTTGGTCTTTAGCCTCTCTTGTCGTCTACCTCTTAGCAGAAAGCTTTTCCACTATGTCTGGCGAGGAAAAACTGTGCCAGCACAGAAAACAGCTCCCATCGTGTTCTAGACGTTCCACGGAGGTCTGCCAAGTGTTTGGAAGGAAGCATAGAAAAGTTGTCCAAAACAGCTTCCAGTGGAATGTTCATGTGATTGGAAAAGTCAGGAGAGTGGTAAGGTACTGTTTTCTATCAGTTGGCAAGCTGCGCACACAATCCCAGTGTTGTACAGCTTCCTTCTGCGCCTTTCCGAAGCTGCCGCTCTCTCCGGCTCCCGGAGGCGAAGAAGCGGCTTCTTCGCGCAAAGACGATTGTGCCGCTCGCAGGGCTCTCCTTAGCGCCGCTTCTGCCGAAAGACGCCCGGGAGCGGCGCTTAGCTCCGGAGAGTATCGTACCTTGGTCTTTAGCGTCTTTTGTAGTCTACATCTTAGCAGAAAGCTTTTCCACTATGTCTGGCGAGGAAAAACTGTGCCAGCACAGAAAACACCTCCCATCGTGTTCTAGACGTTCCACGGAGGTCTGCCAAGTGTTTGGAAGGAAGCAAAGAAAAGTTGTCCAAAACAGCTTCCAGTCGAATGTTCAAGTGATAGGAAAAGTCAGGAGCGTGGAAAGTTACTAATTCTATCAGTTGGCAAGCTGCGCACACAATCCCAGTGTTGTACAGCTTCCTTCTGCGCCTTTCCGAAGCTGCCGCTCTCTCCGGCTCCCGGAGGCGAAGAAGCGGCTTCTTCGCGCAAAGACGATTGTGCCGCTCGCAGGGCTCTCCTTAGCGCCGCTTCTGCCGAAAGACGCCCGGGAGCGGCGCTTAGCTCCGGAGAGTATCGTACCTTGGTCTTTAGCGTCTTTTGTAGTCTACATCTTAGCAGAAAGCTTTTCCACTATGTCTGGCTAGGAAAAACTGTGCCAGCACAGAAAACATCTCCCATCGTGTTCTAGACGTTCCACGGAGGTCTGCCAAGTGTTTGGAAGGAAGCAAAGAAAAGTTGTCCAAAACAGCTTCCAGTCGAATGTTCAAGTGATAGGAAAAGTCAGGAGCGTGGTAAGTTACTAATTCTATCAGTTGGCAAACTGCGCACACAATCCCAGTGTTGTACAGCTTCCTTCTGCGCCTTTCCGAAGCTGCCGCTCTCTCCGGCTCCCGGAGGCGAAGAAGCGGCTTCTTCGCGCAAAGACGATTGTGCCGCTCGCAGGGCTCTCCTTAGCGCGGCTTCTGCCGAAAGACGCCCGGGAGCGGCGCTTATATCCGGAGAGCCATCGTACCTTGGTCTTTAGCGTCTATTGTAGTCTACGTCTTAGCAGAAAGCTTTTCCACTATGTCTGGCTAGGAAAAACTGTGCCAGCACAGAAAACATCTCCCATCGTGTTCTAGACGTTCCACGGAGGTCTGCCAAGTGTTTGGAAGGAAGCAAAGAAAAGTTGTCCAAAACAGCTTCCAGTGGAATGTTCATGTGATTGGAAAATTCAGGAGAGTGGTAAGGTACTGTTTTCTATCAGTTGGCAAACTGCGCACACAATCCCAGTTTTGTACAGCTTCCTTCTGAGCCTTTCCGAAGCTGTCGCTCTCTCCGGCTCCCGGAGGCGAAGAAGCGGCTTCTTCGCGCAAAGACGATTGTGCCGCTCGCAGGGCTCTCCTTAGCGCCGCTTCTGCCGAAAGACGCCCGGGAGCGGCGCTTAGCTCCGCAGAGTATCGTACCTTGGTCTTTAGCCTCTCTGGTCGTCTACCTCTTAGCAGAAAGCTTTTCCACTATGTCTGGCGAGGAAAAACTGTGCCAGCACAGAAAACAGCTCCCATCGTGTTCTAGACGTTCCACGGAGGTCTGCCAAGTGTTTGGAAGGAAGCAAAGAAAAGTTGTCCAAAACAGCTTCCAGTCGAATGTTCAAGTGATAGGAAAAGTCAGGAGCGTGGTAAGTTACTAATTCTATCAGTTGGCAAACTGCGCACACAATCCCAGTGTTGTACAGCTTCCTTCTGCGCCTTTCCGAAGCTGCCGCTCTCTCCGGCTCCCGGAGGCGAAGAAGCGGCTTCTTCGCGCAAAGACGATTGTGCCGCTCGCAGGGCTCTCCTTAGCGCGGCTTCTGCCGAAAGACGCCCGGGAGCGGCGCTTAGCTCCGGAGAGCCATCGTACCTTGGTCTTTAGCGTCTATTGTAGTCTACGTCTTAGCAGAAAGCTTTTCCACTATGTCTGGCTAGGAAAAACTGTGCCAGCACAGAAAACAGCTCCCATCGTGTTCTAGACGTTCCACGGAGGTCTGCCAGGTGTTTGGAAGGAAGCAAAGAAAAGTTGTCCAAAACAGCTTCCAGTCGAATGTTCATGTGATTGGAAAATTCAGGAGAGTGGTAAGGTACTGTTTTCTATCAGTTGGCAAACTGCGCACACAATCCCAGTGTTGTACAGCTTCCTTCTGAGCCTTTCCGCAGCTGCCGCTCTCTCCGGCTCCCGGAGGCGAAGAAGCGGCTTCTTCGCGCAAAGACGATTGTGCCGCTCGCAGGGCTCTCCTTAGCGCGGCTTCTGCCGAAAGACGCCCGGGAGCGGCGCTTAGCTCCGGAGAGCTTCGTACCTTGGTCTTTAGCCTCTCTTGTCGTCTACCTCTTAGCAGAAAGCTTTTCCACTATGTCTGGCGAGGAAAAACTGTGCCAGCACAGAAAACAGCTCCCATCGTGTTCTAGACGTTCCACGGAGGTCTGCCAAGTGTTTGGAAGGAAGCAAAGAAAAGTTGTCCAAAACAGCTTCCAGTCGAATGTTCATGTGATTGGAAAAGTCAGGAGAGTGGTAAGGTACTGTTTTCTATCAGTTGGCAAGCTGCGCACACAATCCCAGTGTTGTACAGCTTCCTTCTGCGCCTTTCCGAAGCTGCCGCTCTCTCCGGCTCCCGGAGGCGAAGAAGCGGCTTCTTCGCGCAAAGACGATTGTGCCGCTCGCAGGGCTCTCCTTAGCGCCGCTTCTGCCGAAAGACGCCCGGGAGCGGCGCTTAGCTCCGGAGAGTATCGTACCTTGGTCTTTAGCGTCTTTTGTAGTCTACATCTTAGCAGAAAGCTTTTCCACTATGTCTGGCTAGGAAAAACTGTGCCAGCACAGAAAACAGCTCCCATCGTGTTCTAGACGTTCCACGGAGGTCTGCCAGGTGTTTGGAAGGAAGCAAAGAAAAGTTGTCCAAAACAGCTTCCAGTCGAATGTTCAAGTGATAGGAAAAGTCAGGAGCGTGGTAAGTTACTAATTCTATCAGTTGGCAAACTGCGCACACAATCCCAGTGTTGTACAGCTTCCTTCTGCGCCTTTCCGAAGCTGCCGCTCTCTCCGGCTCCCGGAGGCGAAGAAGCGGCTTCTTCGCGCAAAGACGATTGTGCCGCTCGCAGGGCTCTCCTTAGCGCGGCTTCTGCCGAAAGACGCCCGGGAGCGGCGCTTAGCTCCGGAGAGCCATCGTACCTTGGTCTTTAGCGTCTATTGTAGTCTACGTCTTAGCAGAAAGCTTTTCCACTATGTCTGGCTAGGAAAAACTGTGCCAGCACAGAAAACATCTCCCATCGTGTTCTAGACGTTCCACGGAGGTCTGCCAGGTGTTTGGAAGGAAGCAAAGAAAAGTTGTCCAAAACAGCTTCCAGTGGAATGTTCATGTGATTGGAAAATTCAGGAGAGTGGTAAGGTACTGTTTTCTATCAGTTGGCAAACTGCGCACACAATCCCAGTTTTGTACAGCTTCCTTCTGAGCCTTTCCGAAGCTGTCGCTCTCTCCGGCTCCCGGAGGCGAAGAAGCGGCTTCTTCGCGCAAAGACGATTGTGCCGCTCGCAGGGCTCTCCTTAGCGCGGCTTCTGCCGAAAGACGCCCGGGAGCGGCGCTTAGCTCCGCAGAGTATCGTACCTTGGTCTTTAGCCTCTCTGGTCGTCTACCTCTTAGCAGAAAGCTTTTCCACTATGTCTGGCGAGGAAAAACTGTGCCAGCACAGAAAACAGCTCCCATCGTGTTCTAGACGTTCCACGGAGGTCTGCCAAGTGTTTGGAAGGAAGCAAAGAAAAGTTGTCCAAAACAGCTTCCAGTCGAATGTTCAAGTGATAGGAAAAGTCAGGAGCGTGGAAAGTTACTAATTCTATCAGTTGGCAAGCTGCGCACACAATCCCAGTGTTGTACAGCTTCCTTCTGCGCCTTTCCGAAGCTGCCGCTCTCTCCGGCTCCCGGAGGCGAAGAAGCGGCTTCTTCGCGCAAAGACGATTGTGCCGCTCGCAGGGCTCTCCTTAGCGCCGCTTCTGCCGAAAGACGCCCGGGAGCGGCGCTTAGCTCCGGAGAGTATCGTACCTTGGTCTTTAGCGTCTTTTGTAGTCTACATCTTAGCAGAAAGCTTTTCCACTATGTCTGGCTAGGAAAAACTGTGCCAGCACAGAAAACATCTCCCATCGTGTTCTAGACGTTCCACGGAGGTCTGCCAAGTGTTTGGAAGGAAGCAAAGAAAAGTTGTCCAAAACAGCTTCCAGTGGAATGTTCAAGTGATAGGAAAAGTCAGGAGCGTGGAAAGTTACTAATTCTATCAGTTGGCAAACTGCGCACACAATCCCAGTGTTGTACAGCTTCCTTCTGCGCCTTTCCGAAGCTGCCGCTCTCTCCGGCTCCCGGAGGCGAAGAAGCGGCTTCTTCGCGCAAAGACGATTGTGCCGCTCGCAGGGCTCTCCTTAGCGCGGCTTCTGCCGAAAGACGCCCGGGAGCGGCGCTTATATCCGGAGAGCCATCGTACCTTGGTCTTTAGCGTCTATTGTAGTCTACGTCTTAGCAGAAAGCTTTTCCACTATGTCTGGCTAGGAAAAACTGTGCCAGCACAGAAAACATCTCCCATCGTGTTCTAGACGTTCCACGGAGGTCTGCCAAGTGTTTGGAAGGAAGCAAAGAAAAGTTGTCCAAAACAGCTTCCAGTGGAATGTTCATGTGATTGGAAAAGTCAGGAGAGTGGTAAGGTACTGTTTTCTATCAGTTGGCAAACTGCGCACACAATCCCAGTTTTGTACAGCTTCCTTCTGAGCCTTTCCGAAGCTGTCGCTCTCTCCGGCTCCCGGAGGCGAAGAAGCGGCTTCTTCGCGCAAAGACGATTGTGCCGCTCGCAGGGCTCTCCTTAGCGCCGCTTCTGCCGAAAGACGCCCGGGAGCGGCGCTTAGCTCCGCAGAGTATCGTACCTTGGTCTTTAGCCTCTCTGGTCGTCTACCTCTTAGCAGAAAGCTTTTCCACTATGTCTGGCGAGGAAAAACTGTGCCAGCACAGAAAACAGCTCCCATCGTGTTCTAGACGTTCCACGGAGGTCTGCCAAGTGTTTGGAAGGAAGCAAAGAAAAGTTGTCCAAAACAGCTTCCAGTCGAATGTTCAAGTGATAGGAAAAGTCAGGAGCGTGGTAAGTTACTAATTCTATCAGTTGGCAAACTGCGCACACAATCCCAGTGTTGTACAGCTTCCTTCTGCGCCTTTCCGAAGCTGCCGCTCTCTCCGGCTCCCGGAGGCGAAGAAGCGGCTTCTTCGCGCAAAGACGATTGTGCCGCTCGCAGGGCTCTCCTTAGCGCGGCTTCTGCCGAAAGACGCCCGGGAGCGGCGCTTAGCTCCGGAGAGCCATCGTACCTTGGTCTTTAGCGTCTATTGTAGTCTACGTCTTAGCAGAAAGCTTTTCCACTATGTCTGGCTAGGAAAAACTGTGCCAGCACAGAAAACAGCTCCCATCGTGTTCTAGACGTTCCACGGAGGTCTGCCAGGTGTTTGGAAGGAAGCAAAGAAAAGTTGTCCAAAACAGCTTCCAGTCGAATGTTCATGTGATTGGAAAATTCAGGAGAGTGGTAAGGTACTGTTTTCTATCAGTTGGCAAACTGCGCACACAATCCCAGTGTTGTACAGCTTCCTTCTGAGCCTTTCCGCAGCTGCCGCTCTCTCCGGCTCCCGGAGGCGAAGAAGCGGCTTCTTCGCGCAAAGACGATTGTGCCGCTCGCAGGGCTCTCCTTAGCGCGGCTTCTGCCGAAAGACGCCCGGGAGCGGCGCTTAGCTTTGGAGAGCTTCGTACCTTGGTCTTTAGCCTCTCTTGTCGTCTACCTCTTAGCAGAAAGCTTTTCCACTATGTCTGGCGAGGAAAAACTGTGCCAGCACAGAAAACAGCTCCCATCGTGTTCTAGACGTTCCACGGAGGTCTGCCAAGTGTTTGGAAGGAAGCATAGGAAAGTTGTCCAAAACAGCTTCCAGTCGAATGTTCATGTGATTGGAAAAGTCAGGAGAGTGGTAAGGTACTGTTTTCTATCAGTTGGCAAGCTGCGCACACAATCCCAGTGTTGTACAGCTTCCTTCTGCGCCTTTCCGAAGCTGCCGCTCTCTCCGGCTCCCGGAGGCGAAGAAGCGGCTTCTTCGCGCAAAGACGATTGTGCCGCTCGCAGGGCTCTCCTTAGCGCCGCTTCTGCCGAAAGACGCCCGGGAGCGGCGCTTAGCTCCGGAGAGTATCGTACCTTGGTCTTTAGCGTCTTTTGTAGTCTACATCTTAGCAGAAAGCTTTTCCACTATGTCTGGCTAGGAAAAACTGTGCCAGCACAGAAAACAGCTCCCATCGTGTTCTAGACGTTCCACGGAGGTCTGCCAGGTGTTTGGAAGGAAGCAAAGAAAAGTTGTCCAAAACAGCTTCCAGTCGAATGTTCAAGTGATAGGAAAAGTCAGGAGCGTGGTAAGTTACTAATTCTATCAGTTGGCAAACTGCGCACACAATCCCAGTGTTGTACAGCTTCCTTCTGCGCCTTTCCGAAGCTGCCGCTCTCTCCGGCTCCCGGAGGCGAAGAAGCGGCTTCTTCGCGCAAAGACGATTGTGCCGCTCGCAGGGCTCTCCTTAGCGCGGCTTCTGCCGAAAGACGCCCGGGAGCGGCGCTTAGCTCCGGAGAGCCATCGTACCTTGGTCTTTAGCGTCTATTGTAGTCTACGTCTTAGCAGAAAGCTTTTCCACTATGTCTGGCTAGGAAAAACTGTGCCAGCACATAAAACATCTCCCATCGTGTTCTAGACGTTCCACGGAGGTCTGCCAGGTGTTTGGAAGGAAGCAAAGAAAAGTTGTCCAAAACAGCTTCCAGTGGAATGTTCATGTGATTGGAAAATTCAGGAGAGTGGTAAGGTACTGTTTTCTATCAGTTGGCAAACTGCGCACACAATCCCAGTTTTGTACAGCTTCCTTCTGAGCCTTTCCGAAGCTGTCGCTCTCTCCGGCTCCCGGAGGCGAAGAAGCGGCTTCTTCGCGCAAAGACGATTGTGCCGCTCGCAGGGCTCTCCTTAGCGCGGCTTCTGCCGAAAGACGCCCGGGAGCGGCGCTTAGCTCCGCAGAGTATCGTACCTTGGTCTTTAGCCTCTCTGGTCGTCTACCTCTTAGCAGAAAGCTTTTCCACTATGTCTGGCGAGGAAAAACTGTGCCAGCACAGAAAACAGCTCCCATCGTGTTCTAGACGTTCCACGGAGGTCTGCCAAGTGTTTGGAAGGAAGCAAAGAAAAGTTGTCCAAAACAGCTTCCAGTCGAATGTTCATGTGATTGGAAAAGTCAGGAGAGTGGTAAGGTACTGTTTTCTATCAGTTGGCAAGCTGCGCACACAATCCCAGTGTTGTACAGCTTCCTTCTGCGCCTTTCCGAAGCTGCCGCTCTCTCCGGCTCCCGGAGGCGAAGAAGCGGCTTCTTCGCGCAAAGACGATTGTGCCGCTCGCAGGGCTCTCCTTAGCGCGGCTTCTGCCGAAAGACGCCCGGAAGCGGCGCTTAGCTCCGGAGAGCATCGTACCTTGGTCTTTAGCGTCTTTTGTAGTATACGTCTTAGCAGAAAGCTTTTCCACTATGTCTGGCTAGGAAAAACTGTGCCAGCACAGAAAACAGCTCCCATCGTGTTCTAGACGTTCCACGGAGGTCTGCCAAGTGTTTGGAAGGAAGCAAAGAAAAGTTGTCCAAAACAGCTTCCAGTCAAATGTTCAAGTGATAGGAAAAGTCAGGAGCGTGGTAAGTTACTAATTCTATCAGTTGGCAAACTGCGCACACAATCCCAGTGTTGTACAGCTTCCTTCTGCGCCTTTCCGAAGTTGCCGCTCTCTCCGGCTCCCGGAGGCGAAGAAGCGGCTTCTTCGCGCAAAGACGATTGTGCCGCTCGCAGGGCTCTCCTTAGCGCGGCTTCTGCCGAAAGACGCCCGGGAGCGGCGCTTAGCTCCGGAGAGCCATCGTACCTTGGTCTTTAGCGTCTATTGTAGTCTACATCTTAGCAGAAAGCTTTTCCACTATGTCTGGCGAGGAAAAACTGTGCCAGCACAGAAAACATCTCCCATCGTGTTCTAGACGTTCCACGGAGGTCTGCCAGGTGTTTGGAAGGAAGCAAAGAAAAGTTGTCCAAAACAGCTTCCAGTGGAATGTTCATGTGATTGGAAAACTCAGGAGAGTGGTAAGGTACTGTTTTCTATCAGTTGGCAAACTGCGCACACAATCCCAGTGTTGTACAGCTTCCTTCTGAGCCTTTCCGCAGCTGCCGCTCTCTCCGGCTCCCGGAGGCGAAGAAGCGGCTTCTTCGCGCAAAGACGATTGTGCCGCTCGCAGGGCTCTCCTTAGCGCGGCTTCTGCCGAAAGACGCCCGGGAGCGGCGCTTAGCTTTGGAGAGCTTCGTACCTTGGTCTTTAGCCTCTCTTGTCGTCTACCTCTTAGCAGAAAGCTTTTCCACTATGTCTGGCGAGGAAAAACTGTGCCAGCACAGAAAACAGCTCCCATCGTGTTCTAGACGTTCCACGGAGGTCTGCCAAGTGTTTGGAAGGAAGCATAGGAAAGTTGTCCAAAACAGCTTCCAGTCGAATGTTCATGTGATTGGAAAAGTCAGGAGAGTGGTAAGGTACTGTTTTCTATCAGTTGGCAAGCTGCGCACACAATCCCAGTGTTGTACAGCTTCCTTCTGCGCCTTTCCGAAGCTGCCGCTCTCTCCGGCTCCCGGAGGCGAAGAAGCGGCTTCTTCGCGCAAAGACGATTGTGCCGCTCGCAGGGCTCTCCTTAGCGCCGCTTCTGCCGAAAGACGCCCGGGAGCGGCGCTTAGCTCCGGAGAGTATCGTACCTTGGTCTTTAGCGTCTTTTGTAGTCTACATCTTAGCAGAAAGCTTTTCCACTATGTCTGGCTAGGAAAAACTGTGCCAGCACAGAAAACAGCTCCCATCGTGTTCTAGACGTTCCACGGAGGTCTGCCAGGTGTTTGGAAGGAAGCAAAGAAAAGTTGTCCAAAACAGCTTCCAGTCGAATGTTCAAGTGATAGGAAAAGTCAGGAGCGTGGTAAGTTACTAATTCTATCAGTTGGCAAACTGCGCACACAATCCCAGTGTTGTACAGCTTCCTTCTGCGCCTTTCCGAAGCTGCCGCTCTCTCCGGCTCCCGGAGGCGAAGAAGCGGCTTCTTCGCGCAAAGACGATTGTGCCGCTCGCAGGGCTCTCCTTAGCGCGGCTTCTGCCGAAAGACGCCCGGGAGCGGCGCTTAGCTCCGGAGAGCCATCGTACCTTGGTCTTTAGCGTCTATTGTAGTCTACGTCTTAGCAGAAAGCTTTTCCACTATGTCTGGCTAGGAAAAACTGTGCCAGCACAGAAAACATCTCCCATCGTGTTCTAGACGTTCCACGGAGGTCTGCCAGGTGTTTGGAAGGAAGCAAAGAAAAGTTGTCCAAAACAGCTTCCAGTGGAATGTTCATGTGATTGGAAAATTCAGGAGAGTGGTAAGGTACTGTTTTCTATCAGTTGGCAAACTGCGCACACAATCCCAGTTTTGTACAGCTTCCTTCTGAGCCTTTCCGAAGCTGTCGCTCTCTCCGGCTCCCGGAGGCGAAGAAGCGGCTTCTTCGCGCAAAGACGATTGTGCCGCTCGCAGGGCTCTCCTTAGCGCGGCTTCTGCCGAAAGACGCCCGGGAGCGGCGCTTAGCTCCGCAGAGTATCGTACCTTGGTCTTTAGCCTCTCTGGTCGTCTACCTCTTAGCAGAAAGCTTTTCCACTATGTCTGGCGAGGAAAAACTGTGCCAGCACAGAAAACAGCTCCCATCGTGTTCTAGACGTTCCACGGAGGTCTGCCAAGTGTTTGGAAGGAAGCAAAGAAAAGTTGTCCAAAACAGCTTCCAGTCGAATGTTCATGTGATTGGAAAAGTCAGGAGAGTGGTAAGGTACTGTTTTCTATCAGTTGGCAAGCTGCGCACACAATCCCAGTGTTGTACAGCTTCCTTCTGCGCCTTTCCGAAGCTGCCGCTCTCTCCGGCTCCCGGAGGCGAAGAAGCGGCTTCTTCGCGCAAAGACGATTGTGCCGCTCGCAGGGCTCTCCTTAGCGCGGCTTCTGCCGAAAGACGCCCGGAAGCGGCGCTTAGCTCCGGAGAGCATCGTACCTTGGTCTTTAGCGTCTTTTGTAGTATACGTCTTAGCAGAAAGCTTTTCCACTATGTCTGGCTAGGAAAAACTGTGCCAGCACAGAAAACATCTCCCATCGTGTTCTAGACGTTCCACGGAGGTCTGCCAAGTGTTTGGAAGGAAGCAAAGAAAAGTTGTCCAAAACAGCTTCCAGTCAAATGTTCAAGTGATAGGAAAAGTCAGGAGCGTGGTAAGTTACTAATTCTATCAGTTGGCAAACTGCGCACACAATCCCAGTGTTGTACAGCTTCCTTCTGCGCCTTTCCGAAGCTGCCGCTCTCTCCGGCTCCCGGAGGCGAAGAAGCGGCTTCTTCGCGCAAAGACGATTGTGCCGCTCGCAGGGCTCTCCTTAGCGCGGCTTCTGCCGAAAGACGCCCGGGAGCGGCGCTTAGCTCCGGAGAGCCATCGTACCTTGGTCTTTAGCGTCTATTGTAGTCTACATCTTAGCAGAAAGCTTTTCCACTATGTCTGGCGAGGAAAAACTGTGCCAGCACAGAAAACATCTCCCATCGTGTTCTAGACGTTCCACGGAGGTCTGCCAGGTGTTTGGAAGGAAGCAAAGAAAAGTTGTCCAAAACAGCTTCCAGTGGAATGTTCATGTGATTGGAAAAGTCAGGAGAGTGGTAAGGTACTGTTTTCTATCAGTTGGCAAACTGCGCACACAATCCCAGTGTTGTACAGCTTCCTTCTGCGCCTTTCCGAAGCTGCCGCTCTCTCCGGCTCCCGGAGGCGAAGAAGCGGCTTCTTCGCGCAAAGACGATTGTGCCGCTCGCAGGGCTCTCCTTAGCGCGGCTTCTGCCGAAAGACGCCCGGGAGCGGCGCTTAGCTCCGGAGAGCATCGTACCTTGGTCTTTAGCGTCTTTTGTAGTCTACGTCTTAGCAGAAAGCTTTTCCACTATGTCTGGCTAGGAAAAACTGTGCCAGCACATAAAACATCTCCCATCGTGTTCTAGACGTTCCACGGAGGTCTGCCAAGTGTTTGGAAGGAAGCATAGAAAAGTTGTCCAAAACAGCTTCCAGTCGAATGTTCATGTGATTGGAAAAGTCAGGAGAGTGGTAAGGTACTGTTTTCTATCAGTTGGCAAGCTGCGCACACAATCCCAGTGTTGTACAGCTTCCTTCTGCGCCTTTCCGAAGCTGCCGCTCTCTCCGGCTCCCGGAGGCGAAGAAGCGGCTTCTTCGCGCAAAGACGATTGTGCCGCTCGCAGGGCTCTCCTTAGCGCGGCTTCTGCCGAAAGACGCCCGGGAGCGGCGCTTAGCTCCGGAGAGCATCGTACCTTGGTCTTTAGCGTCTATTGTAGTCTACGTCTTAGCAGAAAGCTTTTCCACTATGTCTGGCTAGGAAAAACTGTGCCAGCACAGAAAACATCTCCCATCGTGTTCTAGACGTTCCACGGAGGTCTGCCAGGTGTTTGGAAGGAAGCAAAGAAAAGTTGTCCAAAACAGCTTCCAGTGGAATGTTCATGTGATTGGAAAATTCAGGAGAGTGGTAAGGTACTGTTTTCTATCAGTTGGCAAACTGCGCACACAATCCCAGTTTTGTACAGCTTCCTTCTGAGCCTTTCCGAAGCTGTCGCTCTCTCCGGCTCCCGGAGGCGAAGAAGCGGCTTCTTCGCGCAAAGACGATTGTGCCGCTCGCAGGGCTCTCCTTAGCGCGGCTTCTGCCGAAAGACGCCCGGGAGCGGCGCTTAGCTCCGCAGAGTATCGTACCTTGGTCTTTAGCCTCTCTGGTCGTCTACATCTTAGCAGAAAGCTTTTCCACTATGTCTGGCGAGGAAAAACTGTGCCAGCACAGAAAACAGCTCCCATCGTGTTCTAGACGTTCCACGGAGGTCTGCCAAGTGTTTGGAAGGAAGCAAAGAAAAGTTGTCCAAAACAGCTTCCAGTCGAATGTTCATGTGATTGGAAAAGTCAGGAGAGTGGTAAGGTACTGTTTTCTATCAGTTGGCAAGCTGCGCACACAATCCCAGTGTTGTACAGCTTCCTTCTGCGCCTTTCCGAAGCTGCCGCTCTCTCCGGCTCCCGGAGGCGAAGAAGCGGCTTCTTCGCGCAAAGACGATTGTGCCGCTCGCAGGGCTCTCCTTAGCGCGGCTTCTGCCGAAAGACGCCCGGAAGCGGCGCTTAGCTCCGGAGAGCATCGTACCTTGGTCTTTAGCGTCTTTTGTAGTATACGTCTTAGCAGAAAGCTTTTCCACTATGTCTGGCTAGGAAAAACTGTGCCAGCACAGAAAACAGCTCCCATCGTGTTCTAGACGTTCCACGGAGGTCTGCCAAGTGTTTGGAAGGAAGCAAAGAAAAGTTGTCCAAAACAGCTTCCAGTCAAATGTTCAAGTGATAGGAAAAGTCAGGAGCGTGGTAAGTTACTAATTCTATCAGTTGGCAAACTGCGCACACAATCCCAGTGTTGTACAGCTTCCTTCTGCGCCTTTCCGAAGCTGCCGCTCTCTCCGGCTCCCGGAGGCGAAGAAGCGGCTTCTTCGCGCAAAGACGATTGTGCCGCTCGCAGGGCTCTCCTTAGCGCGGCTTCTGCCGAAAGACGCCCGGGAGCGGCGCTTAGCTCCGGAGAGCCATCGTACCTTGGTCTTTAGCGTCTATTGTAGTCTACATCTTAGCAGAAAGCTTTTCCACTATGTCTGGCGAGGAAAAACTGTGCCAGCACAGAAAACATCTCCCATCGTGTTCTAGACGTTCCACGGAGGTCTGCCAGGTGTTTGGAAGGAAGCAAAGAAAAGTTGTCCAAAACAGCTTCCAGTGGAATGTTCATGTGATTGGAAAAGTCAGGAGAGTGGTAAGGTACTGTTTTCTATCAGTTGGCAAACTGCGCACACAATCCCAGTGTTGTACAGCTTCCTTCTGCGCCTTTCCGAAGCTGCCGCTCTCTCCGGCTCCCGGAGGCGAAGAAGCGGCTTCTTCGCGCAAAGACGATTGTGCCGCTCGCAGGGCTCTCCTTAGCGCAGCTTCTGCCGAAAGACGCCCGGGAGCGGCGCTTAGCTCCGGAGAGCATCGTACCTTGGTCTTTAGCGTCTTTTGTAGTCTACGTCTTAGCAGAAAGCTTTTCCACTATGTCTGGCTAGGAAAAACTGTGCCAGCACATAAAACATCTCCCATCGTGTTCTAGACGTTCCACGGAGGTCTGCCAAGTGTTTGGAAGGAAGCATAGAAAAGTTGTCCAAAACAGCTTCCAGTGGAATGTTCATGTGATTGGAAAAGTCAGGAGAGTGGTAAGGTACTGTTTTCTATCAGTTGGCAAACTGCGCACACAATCGCAGTGTTGTACAGCTTCCTTCGGCGCCTTTCCGAAGCTGCCGCTCTCTCCAGCTCCCGGAGGCGAAGAAGCGGCTTCTTCGCGCAAAGACGATTGTGCCGCTCGCAGGGCTCTCCTTAGCGCCGCTTCTGCCGAAAGACGCCCGGGAGCGGCGCTTAGCTCCGGAGAGTATCGTACCTTGGTCTTTAGCGTCTTTTGTAGTCTACATCTTAGCAGAAAGCTTTTCCACTATGTCTGGCTAGGAAAAACTGTGCCAGCACAGAAAACAGCTCCCATCGTGTTCTAGACGTTCCACGGAGGTCTGCCAAGTGTTTGGAAGGAAGCAAAGAAAAGTTGTCCAAAACAGCTTCCAGTCGAATGTTCAAGTGATAGGAAAAGTCAGGAGCGTGGTAAGTTACTAATTCTATCAGTTGGCAAACTGCGCACACAATCCCAGTGTTGTACAGCTTCCTTCTGCGCCTTTCCGAAGCTGCCGCTCTCTCCGGCTCCCGGAGGCGAAGAAGCGGCTTCTTCGCGCAAAGACGATTGTGCCGCTCGCAGGGCTCTCCTTAGCGCGGCTTCTGCCGAAAGACGCCCGGGAGCGGCGCTTAGCTCCGGAGAGCCATCGTACCTTGGTCTTTAGCGTCTATTGTAGTCTACGTCTTAGCAGAAAGCTTTTCCACTATGTCTGGCTAGGAAAAACTGTGCCAGCACAGAAAACATCTCCCATCGTGTTCTAGACGTTCCACGGAGGTCTGCCAGGTGTTTGGAAGGAAGCAAAGAAAAGTTGTCCAAAACAGCTTCCAGTGGAATGTTCATGTGATTGGAAAACTCAGGAGAGTGGTAAGGTACTGTTTTCTATCAGTTGGCAAACTGCGCACACAATCCCAGTGTTGTACAGCTTCCTTCTGCGCCTTTCCGAAGCTGCCGCTCTCTCCGGCTCCCGGAGGCGAAGAAGCGGCTTCTTCGCGCAAAGACGATTGTGCCGCTCGCAGGGCTCTCCTTAGCGCGGCTTCTGCCGAAAGACGCCCGGGATCGGCGCTTAGCTCCGGAGTGCTTCGTACCTTGGTCTTTAGCCTCTCTGGTCGTCTACCTTTTAGCAGAAAGCTTTTCCACTATGTCTGGCGAGGAAAAACTGTGCCAGCACAGAAAACATCTCCCATCGTGTTCTAGACGTTCCACGGAGGTCTGCCAAGTGTTTGGAAGGAAGCAAAGAAAAGTTGTCCAAAACAGCTTCCAGTGGAATGTTCATGTGATTGGAAAAGTCAGGAGAGTGGTAAGGTACTGTTTTCTATCAGTTGGCAAGCTGCGCACACAATCGCAGTGTTGTACAGCTTCCTTCTGCGCCTTTCCGAAGCTGCCGCTCTCTCCGGCTCCCGGAGGCGAAGAAGCGGCTTCTTCGCGCAAAGACGATTGTGCCGCTCGCAGGGCTCTCCTTAGCGCGGCTTCTGCCGAAAGACGCCCGGGAGCGGCGCTTAGCTCCGGAGAGCTTCGTACCTTGGTCTTTAGCCTCTCTGGTCGTCTACCTCTTAGCAGAAAGCTTTTCCACTATGTCTGGCGAGGAAAAACTGTGCCAGCACAGAAAACAGCTCCCATCGTGTTCTAGACGTTCCACGGAGGTCTGCCAAGTGTTTGGAAGGAAGCAAAGAAAAGTTGTCCAAAACAGCTTCCAGTCGAATGTTCATGTGATTGGAAAAGTCAGGAGAGTGGTAAGGTACTGTTTTCTATCAGTTGGCAAGCTGCGCACACAATCCCAGTGTTGTACAGCTTCCTTCTGCGCCTTTCCGAAGCTGCCGCTCTCTCTGGCTCCCGGAGGCGAAGAAGCGGCTTCTTCGCGCAAAGACGATTGTGCCGCTCGCAGGGCTCTCCTTAGCGCCGCTTCTGCCGAAAGACACCCGGGAGCGGCGCTTAGCTCCGGAGAGCCATCGTACCTTGGTCTTTAGCGTCTTTTGTAGTCTACATCTTAGCAGAAAGCTTTTCCACTATGTCTGGCGAGGAAAAACTGTGCCAGCACAGAAAACAGCTCCCATCGTGTTCTAGACGTTCCACGGAGGTCTGCCAAGTGTTTGGAAGGAAGCAAAGAAAAGTTGTCCAAAACAGCTTCCAGTCGAATGTTCAAGTGATAGGAAAAGTCAGGAGAGTGGTAAGTTACTAATTTCTATCAGTTGGCAAACTGCGCACACAATCCCAGTGTTGTACAGCTTCCTTCTGCGCCTTTCCGAAGCTGCCGCTCTCTCCGGCTCCCGGAGGCGAAGAAGCGGCTTCTTCGCGCAAAGACGATTGTGCCGCTCGCAGGGCTCTCCTTAGCGCGGCTTCTGCCGAAAGACGCCCGGGAGCGGCGCTTAGCTCCGGAGAGCATCGTACCTTGGTCTTTAGCGTCTTTTGTAGTCTACGTCTTAGCAGAAAGCTTTTCCACTATGTCGGGCTAGGAAAAAATGTGCCAGCACAGAAAACATCTCCCATCGTGTTCTAGACGTTCCACGGAGGTCTGCCAAGTGTTTGGAAGGAAGGAAAGAAAAGTTGTCCAAAACAGCTTCCAGTCGAATGTTCATGTGATTGGAAAAGTCAGGAGAGTGGTAAGGTACTGTTTTCTATCAGTTGGCAAGCTGCGCACACAATCCCAGTGTTGTACAGCTTCCTTCTGCGCCTTTCCGAAGCTGCCGCTCTCTCCGGCTCCCGGAGGCGAAGAAGCGGCTTCTTCGCGCAAAGACGATTGTGCCGCTCGCAGGGCTCTCCTTAGCGCGGCTTCTGCCGAAAGACGCCCGGAAGCGGCGCTTAGCTCCGGAGAGCATCGTACCTTGGTCTTTAGCGTCTTTTGTAGTATACGTCTTAGCAGAAAGCTTTTCCACTATGTCTGGCTAGGAAAAACTGTGCCAGCACAGAAAACAGCTCCCATCGTGTTCTAGACGTTCCACGGAGGTCTGCCAAGTGTTTGGAAGGAAGCAAAGAAAAGTTGTCCAAAACAGCTTCCAGTCAAATGTTCAAGTGATAGGAAAAGTCAGGAGCGTGGTAAGTTACTAATTCTATCAGTTGGCAAACTGCGCACACAATCCCAGTGTTGTACAGCTTCCTTCTGCGCCTTTCCGAAGCTGCCGCTCTCTCCGGCTCCCGGAGGCGAAGAAGCGGCTTCTTCGCGCAAAGACGATTGTGCCGCTCGCAGGGCTCTCCTTAGCGCGGCTTCTGCCGAAAGACGCCCGGGAGCGGCGCTTAGCTCCGGAGAGCCATCGTACCTTGGTCTTTAGCGTCTATTGTAGTCTACATCTTAGCAGAAAGCTTTTCCACTATGTCTGGCGAGGAAAAACTGTGCCAGCACAGAAAACATCTCCCATCGTGTTCTAGACGTTCCACGGAGGTCTGCCAGGTGTTTGGAAGGAAGCAAAGAAAAGTTGTCCAAAACAGCTTCCAGTGGAATGTTCATGTGATTGGAAAAGTCAGGAGAGTGGTAAGGTACTGTTTTCTATCAGTTGGCAAACTGCGCACACAATCCCAGTGTTGTACAGCTTCCTTCTGCGCCTTTCCGAAGCTGCCGCTCTCTCCGGCTCCCGGAGGCGAAGAAGCGGCTTCTTCGCGCAAAGACGATTGTGCCGCTCGCAGGGCTCTCCTTAGCGCAGCTTCTGCCGAAAGACGCCCGGGAGCGGCGCTTAGCTCCGGAGAGCATCGTACCTTGGTCTTTAGCGTCTTTTGTAGTCTACGTCTTAGCAGAAAGCTTTTCCACTATGTCTGGCTAGGAAAAACTGTGCCAGCACATAAAACATCTCCCATCGTGTTCTAGACGTTCCACGGAGGTCTGCCAAGTGTTTGGAAGGAAGCATAGAAAAGTTGTCCAAAACAGCTTCCAGTGGAATGTTCATGTGATTGGAAAAGTCAGGAGAGTGGTAAGGTACTGTTTTCTATCAGTTGGCAAACTGCGCACACAATCGCAGTGTTGTACAGCTTCCTTCGGCGCCTTTCCGAAGCTGCCGCTCTCTCCAGCTCCCGGAGGCGAAGAAGCGGCTTCTTCGCGCAAAGACGATTGTGCCGCTCGCAGGGCTCTCCTTAGCGCCGCTTCTGCCGAAAGACGCCCGGGAGCGGCGCTTAGCTCCGGAGAGTATCGTACCTTGGTCTTTAGCGTCTTTTGTAGTCTACATCTTAGCAGAAAGCTTTTCCACTATGTCTGGCTAGGAAAAACTGTGCCAGCACAGAAAACAGCTCCCATCGTGTTCTAGACGTTCCACGGAGGTCTGCCAAGTGTTTGGAAGGAAGCAAAGAAAAGTTGTCCAAAACAGCTTCCAGTCGAATGTTCAAGTGATAGGAAAAGTCAGGAGCGTGGTAAGTTACTAATTCTATCAGTTGGCAAACTGCGCACACAATCCCAGTGTTGTACAGCTTCCTTCTGCGCCTTTCCGAAGCTGCCGCTCTCTCCGGCTCCCGGAGGCGAAGAAGCGGCTTCTTCGCGCAAAGACGATTGTGCCGCTCGCAGGGCTCTCCTTAGCGCGGCTTCTGCCGAAAGACGCCCGGGAGCGGCGCTTAGCTCCGGAGAGCCATCGTACCTTGGTCTTTAGCGTCTATTGTAGTCTACGTCTTAGCAGAAAGCTTTTCCACTATGTCTGGCTAGGAAAAACTGTGCCAGCACAGAAAACATCTCCCATCGTGTTCTAGACGTTCCACGGAGGTCTGCCAGGTGTTTGGAAGGAAGCAAAGAAAAGTTGTCCAAAACAGCTTCCAGTGGAATGTTCATGTGATTGGAAAACTCAGGAGAGTGGTAAGGTACTGTTTTCTATCAGTTGGCAAACTGCGCACACAATCCCAGTGTTGTACAGCTTCCTTCTGCGCCTTTCCGAAGCTGCCGCTCTCTCCGGCTCCCGGAGGCGAAGAAGCGGCTTCTTCGCGCAAAGACGATTGTGCCGCTCGCAGGGCTCTCCTTAGCGCGGCTTCTGCCGAAAGACGCCCGGGATCGGCGCTTAGCTCCGGAGTGCTTCGTACCTTGGTCTTTAGCCTCTCTGGTCGTCTACCTTTTAGCAGAAAGCTTTTCCACTATGTCTGGCGAGGAAAAACTGTGCCAGCACAGAAAACATCTCCCATCGTGTTCTAGACGTTCCACGGAGGTCTGCCAAGTGTTTGGAAGGAAGCAAAGAAAAGTTGTCCAAAACAGCTTCCAGTGGAATGTTCATGTGATTGGAAAAGTCAGGAGAGTGGTAAGGTACTGTTTTCTATCAGTTGGCAAGCTGCGCACACAATCGCAGTGTTGTACAGCTTCCTTCTGCGCCTTTCCGAAGCTGCCGCTCTCTCCGGCTCCCGGAGGCGAAGAAGCGGCTTCTTCGCGCAAAGACGATTGTGCCGCTCGCAGGGCTCTCCTTAGCGCGGCTTCTGCCGAAAGACGCCCGGGAGCGGCGCTTAGCTCCGGAGAGCTTCGTACCTTGGTCTTTAGCCTCTCTGGTCGTCTACCTCTTAGCAGAAAGCTTTTCCACTATGTCTGGCGAGGAAAAACTGTGCCAGCACAGAAAACAGCTCCCATCGTGTTCTAGACGTTCCACGGAGGTCTGCCAAGTGTTTGGAAGGAAGCAAAGAAAAGTTGTCCAAAACAGCTTCCAGTCGAATGTTCATGTGATTGGAAAAGTCAGGAGAGTGGTAAGGTACTGTTTTCTATCAGTTGGCAAGCTGCGCACACAATCCCAGTGTTGTACAGCTTCCTTCTGCGCCTTTCCGAAGCTGCCGCTCTCTCTGGCTCCCGGAGGCGAAGAAGCGGCTTCTTCGCGCAAAGACGATTGTGCCGCTCGCAGGGCTCTCCTTAGCGCCGCTTCTGCCGAAAGACACCCGGGAGCGGCGCTTAGCTCCGGAGAGCCATCGTACCTTGGTCTTTAGCGTCTTTTGTAGTCTACATCTTAGCAGAAAGCTTTTCCACTATGTCTGGCGAGGAAAAACTGTGCCAGCACAGAAAACAGCTCCCATCGTGTTCTAGACGTTCCACGGAGGTCTGCCAAGTGTTTGGAAGGAAGCAAAGAAAAGTTGTCCAAAACAGCTTCCAGTCGAATGTTCAAGTGATAGGAAAAGTCAGGAGCGTGGTAAGTTACTAATTCTATCAGTTGGCAAACTGCGCACACAATCCCAGTGTTGTACAGCTTCCTTCTGCGCCTTTCCGAAGCTGCCGCTCTCTCCGGCTCCCGGAGGCGAAGAAGCGGCTTCTTCGCGCAAAGACGATTGTGCCGCTCGCAGGGCTCTCCTTAGCGCGGCTTCTGCCGAAAGACGCCCGGGAGCGGCGCTTAGCTCCGGAGAGCCATCGTACCTTGGTCTTTAGCGTCTATTGTAGTCTACGTCTTAGCAGAAAGCTTTTCCACTATGTCTGGCTAGGAAAAACTGTGCCAGCACAGAAAACATCTCCCATCGTGTTCTAGACGTTCCACGGAGGTCTGCCAGGTGTTTGGAAGGAAGCAAAGAAAAGTTGTCCAAAACAGCTTCCAGTGGAATGTTCATGTGATTGGAAAACTCAGGAGAGTGGTAAGGTACTGTTTTCTATCAGTTGGCAAACTGCGCACACAATCCCAGTGTTGTACAGCTTCCTTCTGCGCCTTTCCGAAGCTGCCGCTCTCTCCGGCTCCCGGAGGCGAAGAAGCGGCTTCTTCGCGCAAAGACGATTGTGCCGCTCGCAGGGCTCTCCTTAGCGCGGCTTCTGCCGAAAGACGCCCGGGATCGGCGCTTAGCTCCGGAGTGCTTCGTACCTTGGTCTTTAGCCTCTCTGGTCGTCTACCTTTTAGCAGAAAGCTTTTCCACTATGTCTGGCGAGGAAAAACTGTGCCAGCACAGAAAACATCTCCCATCGTGTTCTAGACGTTCCACGGAGGTCTGCCAAGTGTTTGGAAGGAAGCAAAGAAAAGTTGTCCAAAACAGCTTCCAGTGGAATGTTCATGTGATTGGAAAAGTCAGGAGAGTGGTAAGGTACTGTTTTCTATCAGTTGGCAAGCTGCGCACACAATCGCAGTGTTGTACAGCTTCCTTCTGCGCCTTTCCGAAGCTGCCGCTCTCTCCGGCTCCCGGAGGCGAAGAAGCGGCTTCTTCGCGCAAAGACGATTGTGCCGCTCGCAGGGCTCTCCTTAGCGCGGCTTCTGCCGAAAGACGCCCGGGAGCGGCGCTTAGCTCCGGAGAGCTTCGTACCTTGGTCTTTAGCCTCTCTGGTCGTCTACCTCTTAGCAGAAAGCTTTTCCACTATGTCTGGCGAGGAAAAACTGTGCCAGCACAGAAAACAGCTCCCATCGTGTTCTAGACGTTCCACGGAGGTCTGCCAAGTGTTTGGAAGGAAGCAAAGAAAAGTTGTCCAAAACAGCTTCCAGTCGAATGTTCATGTGATTGGAAAAGTCAGGAGAGTGGTAAGGTACTGTTTTCTATCAGTTGGCAAGCTGCGCACACAATCCCAGTGTTGTACAGCTTCCTTCTGCGCCTTTCCGAAGCTGCCGCTCTCTCTGGCTCCCGGAGGCGAAGAAGCGGCTTCTTCGCGCAAAGACGATTGTGCCGCTCGCAGGGCTCTCCTTAGCGCCGCTTCTGCCGAAAGACACCCGGGAGCGGCGCTTAGCTCCGGAGAGCCATCGTACCTTGGTCTTTAGCGTCTTTTGTAGTCTACATCTTAGCAGAAAGCTTTTCCACTATGTCTGGCGAGGAAAAACTGTGCCAGCACAGAAAACAGCTCCCATCGTGTTCTAGACGTTCCACGGAGGTCTGCCAAGTGTTTGGAAGGAAGCAAAGAAAAGTTGTCCAAAACAGCTTCCAGTCGAATGTTCAAGTGATAGGAAAAGTCAGGAGAGTGGTAAGTTACTAATTTCTATCAGTTGGCAAACTGCGCACACAATCCCAGTGTTGTACAGCTTCCTTCTGCGCCTTTCCGAAGCTGCCGCTCTCTCCGGCTCCCGGAGGCGAAGAAGCGGCTTCTTCGCGCAAAGACGATTGTGCCGCTCGCAGGGCTCTCCTTAGCGCGGCTTCTGCCGAAAGACGCCCGGGAGCGGCGCTTAGCTCCGGAGAGCATCGTACCTTGGTCTTTAGCGTCTTTTGTAGTCTACGTCTTAGCAGAAAGCTTTTCCACTATGTCGGGCTAGGAAAAAATGTGCCAGCACAGAAAACATCTCCCATCGTGTTCTAGACGTTCCACGGAGGTCTGCCAAGTGTTTGGAAGGAAGGAAAGAAAAGTTGTCCAAAACAGCTTCCAGTCGAATGTTCATGTGATTGGAAAAGTCAGGAGAGTGGTAAGGTACTGTTTTCTATCAGTTGGCAAGCTGCGCACACAATCCCAGTGTTGTACAGCTTCCTTCTGCGCCTTTCCGAAGCTGCCGCTCTCTCCGGCTCCCGGAGGCGAAGAAGCGGCTTCTTCGCGCAAAGACGATTGTGCCGCTCGCAGGGCTCTCCTTAGCGCGGCTTCTGCCGAAAGACGCCCGGAAGCGGCGCTTAGCTCCGGAGAGCATCGTACCTTGGTCTTTAGCGTCTTTTGTAGTATACGTCTTAGCAGAAAGCTTTTCCACTATGTCTGGCTAGGAAAAACTGTGCCAGCACAGAAAACAGCTCCCATCGTGTTCTAGACGTTCCACGGAGGTCTGCCAAGTGTTTGGAAGGAAGCAAAGAAAAGTTGTCCAAAACAGCTTCCAGTCAAATGTTCAAGTGATAGGAAAAGTCAGGAGCGTGGTAAGTTACTAATTCTATCAGTTGGCAAACTGCGCACACAATCCCAGTGTTGTACAGCTTCCTTCTGCGCCTTTCCGAAGCTGCCGCTCTCTCCGGCTCCCGGAGGCGAAGAAGCGGCTTCTTCGCGCAAAGACGATTGTGCCGCTCGCAGGGCTCTCCTTAGCGCGGCTTCTGCCGAAAGACGCCCGGGAGCGGCGCTTAGCTCCGGAGAGCCATCGTACCTTGGTCTTTAGCGTCTATTGTAGTCTACATCTTAGCAGAAAGCTTTTCCACTATGTCTGGCGAGGAAAAACTGTGCCAGCACAGAAAACATCTCCCATCGTGTTCTAGACGTTCCACGGAGGTCTGCCAGGTGTTTGGAAGGAAGCAAAGAAAAGTTGTCCAAAACAGCTTCCAGTGGAATGTTCATGTGATTGGAAAAGTCAGGAGAGTGGTAAGGTACTGTTTTCTATCAGTTGGCAAACTGCGCACACAATCCCAGTGTTGTACAGCTTCCTTCTGCGCCTTTCCGAAGCTGCCGCTCTCTCCGGCTCCCGGAGGCGAAGAAGCGGCTTCTTCGCGCAAAGACGATTGTGCCGCTCGCAGGGCTCTCCTTAGCGCAGCTTCTGCCGAAAGACGCCCGGGAGCGGCGCTTAGCTCCGGAGAGCATCGTACCTTGGTCTTTAGCGTCTTTTGTAGTCTACGTCTTAGCAGAAAGCTTTTCCACTATGTCTGGCTAGGAAAAACTGTGCCAGCACATAAAACATCTCCCATCGTGTTCTAGACGTTCCACGGAGGTCTGCCAAGTGTTTGGAAGGAAGCATAGAAAAGTTGTCCAAAACAGCTTCCAGTGGAATGTTCATGTGATTGGAAAAGTCAGGAGAGTGGTAAGGTACTGTTTTCTATCAGTTGGCAAACTGCGCACACAATCGCAGTGTTGTACAGCTTCCTTCGGCGCCTTTCCGAAGCTGCCGCTCTCTCCAGCTCCCGGAGGCGAAGAAGCGGCTTCTTCGCGCAAAGACGATTGTGCCGCTCGCAGGGCTCTCCTTAGCGCCGCTTCTGCCGAAAGACGCCCGGGAGCGGCGCTTAGCTCCGGAGAGTATCGTACCTTGGTCTTTAGCGTCTTTTGTAGTCTACATCTTAGCAGAAAGCTTTTCCACTATGTCTGGCTAGGAAAAACTGTGCCAGCACAGAAAACAGCTCCCATCGTGTTCTAGACGTTCCACGGAGGTCTGCCAAGTGTTTGGAAGGAAGCAAAGAAAAGTTGTCCAAAACAGCTTCCAGTCGAATGTTCAAGTGATAGGAAAAGTCAGGAGCGTGGTAAGTTACTAATTCTATCAGTTGGCAAACTGCGCACACAATCCCAGTGTTGTACAGCTTCCTTCTGCGCCTTTCCGAAGCTGCCGCTCTCTCCGGCTCCCGGAGGCGAAGAAGCGGCTTCTTCGCGCAAAGACGATTGTGCCGCTCGCAGGGCTCTCCTTAGCGCGGCTTCTGCCGAAAGACGCCCGGGAGCGGCGCTTAGCTCCGGAGAGCCATCGTACCTTGGTCTTTAGCGTCTATTGTAGTCTACGTCTTAGCAGAAAGCTTTTCCACTATGTCTGGCTAGGAAAAACTGTGCCAGCACAGAAAACATCTCCCATCGTGTTCTAGACGTTCCACGGAGGTCTGCCAGGTGTTTGGAAGGAAGCAAAGAAAAGTTGTCCAAAACAGCTTCCAGTGGAATGTTCATGTGATTGGAAAACTCAGGAGAGTGGTAAGGTACTGTTTTCTATCAGTTGGCAAACTGCGCACACAATCCCAGTGTTGTACAGCTTCCTTCTGCGCCTTTCCGAAGCTGCCGCTCTCTCCGGCTCCCGGAGGCGAAGAAGCGGCTTCTTCGCGCAAAGACGATTGTGCCGCTCGCAGGGCTCTCCTTAGCGCGGCTTCTGCCGAAAGACGCCCGGGATCGGCGCTTAGCTCCGGAGTGCTTCGTACCTTGGTCTTTAGCCTCTCTGGTCGTCTACCTTTTAGCAGAAAGCTTTTCCACTATGTCTGGCGAGGAAAAACTGTGCCAGCACAGAAAACATCTCCCATCGTGTTCTAGACGTTCCACGGAGGTCTGCCAAGTGTTTGGAAGGAAGCAAAGAAAAGTTGTCCAAAACAGCTTCCAGTGGAATGTTCATGTGATTGGAAAAGTCAGGAGAGTGGTAAGGTACTGTTTTCTATCAGTTGGCAAGCTGCGCACACAATCGCAGTGTTGTACAGCTTCCTTCTGCGCCTTTCCGAAGCTGCCGCTCTCTCCGGCTCCCGGAGGCGAAGAAGCGGCTTCTTCGCGCAAAGACGATTGTGCCGCTCGCAGGGCTCTCCTTAGCGCGGCTTCTGCCGAAAGACGCCCGGGAGCGGCGCTTAGCTCCGGAGAGCTTCGTACCTTGGTCTTTAGCCTCTCTGGTCGTCTACCTCTTAGCAGAAAGCTTTTCCACTATGTCTGGCGAGGAAAAACTGTGCCAGCACAGAAAACAGCTCCCATCGTGTTCAAGACGTTCCACGGAGGTCTGCCAAGTGTTTGGAAGGAAGCAAAGAAAAGTTGTCCAAAACAGCTTCCAGTCGAATGTTCATGTGATTGGAAAAGTCAGGAGAGTGGTAAGGTACTGTTTTCTATCAGTTGGCAAGCTGCGCACACAATCCCAGTGTTGTACAGCTTCCTTCTGCGCCTTTCCGAAGCTGCCGCTCTCTCTGGCTCCCGGAGGCGAAGAAGCGGCTTCTTCGCGCAAAGACGATTGTGCCGCTCGCAGGGCTCTCCTTAGCGCCGCTTCTGCCGAAAGACACCCGGGAGCGGCGCTTAGCTCCGGAGAGCCATCGTACCTTGGTCTTTAGCGTCTTTTGTAGTCTACATCTTAGCAGAAAGCTTTTCCACTATGTCTGGCGAGGAAAAACTGTGCCAGCACAGAAAACAGCTCCCATCGTGTTCTAGACGTTCCACGGAGGTCTGCCAAGTGTTTGGAAGGAAGCAAAGAAAAGTTGTCCAAAACAGCTTCCAGTCGAATGTTCAAGTGATAGGAAAAGTCAGGAGAGTGGTAAGTTACTAATTTCTATCAGTTGGCAAACTGCGCACACAATCCCAGTGTTGTACAGCTTCCTTCTGCGCCTTTCCGAAGCTGCCGCTCTCTCCGGCTCCCGGAGGCGAAGAAGCGGCTTCTTCGCGCAAAGACGATTGTGCCGCTCGCAGGGCTCTCCTTAGCGCGGCTTCTGCCGAAAGACGCCCGGGAGCGGCGCTTAGCTCCGGAGAGCATCGTACCTTGGTTTTTAGCCTCTCTGGTCGTCTACCTCTTAGCAGAAAGCTTTTCCACTATGTCTGGCTAGGAATAACTGTGCCAGCACATAAAACAGCTCCCATCGTGTTCTAGACGTTCCACGGAGGTCTGCCAAGTGTTTGTAAGGAAGCAAAGAAAAGTTGTCCAAAACAGCTTCCAGTCGAATGTTCAAGTGATTGGAAAAGTCAGGAGTGTGGTAAGGTACTGTTTTCTATAAGTTGGCAAGCTGCGCACACAATCACAGTGTTGTACAGCTTCCTTCTGCGCCTTTCCGAAGCTGCCGCTCTCTCCGGCTCCCGGAGGCGAAGAAGCGGCTTCTTCGCGCAAAGACGATTGTGCCGCTCGCAGGGCTCTCCTTAGCGCGGCTTCTGCCGAAAGACGCCCGGAAGCGGCGCTTAGCTCCGGAGAGCATCGTACCTTGGTCTTTAGCGTCTTTTGTAGTATACGTCTTAGCAGAAAGCTTTTCCACTATGTCTGGCTAGGAAAAACTGTGCCAGCACAGAAAACATCTCCCATCGTGTTCTAGACGTTCCACGGAGGTCTGCCAGGTGTTTGGAAGGAAGCAAAGAAAAGTTGTCCAAAACAGCTTCCAGTGGAATGTTCATGTGATTGGAAAAGTCAGGAGAGTGGTAAGGTACTGTTTTCTATCAGTTGGCAAACTGCGCACACAATCGCAGTGTTGTACAGCTTCCTTCTGCGCCTTTCCGAAGCTGCCGCTCTCTCCGGCTCCCGGAGGCGAAGAAGCGGCTTCTTCGCACAAAGACGATTGTGCCGCTCGCAGGGCTCTCCTTAGCGTGGCTTCTGCCGAAAGACGTTCGGGAGCGGCGCTTAGCTCCGGAGAGTATCGTACCTTGGTCTTTAGCGTCTTTTGTAGTCTACGTCTTAGCAGAAAGCTTTTCCACTATGTCTGGCTAGGAAAAACTGTGCCAGCACAGAAAACATCTCCCATCGTGTTCTAGACGTTCCACGGAGGTCTGCCAAGTGTTTGGAAGGAAGCAAAGAAAAGTTGTCCAAAACAGCTTCCAGTGGAATGTTCATGTGATTGGAAAAGTCAGGAGTGTGGTAAGGTACTGTTTTCTATCAGTTGGCAAACTGCGCACACAATCCCAGTGTTGTACAGCTTCCTTCTGAGCCTTTCTGAAGCTGCCGCTCTCTCCGGCTCCCGGAGGCGAAGAAGCGGCTTCTTCGCGCAAAGACGAATGTGCCGCTCGCAGGGCTCTCCTTAGCGCCGCTTCTGCCGAAAGACGCCCGGGAGCGGCGCTTAGCTCCGGAGAGCCATCGTACCTTGGCCTTTAGCGTCTATTGTAGTCTGCGTCTTAGCAGAAAGCTTTTCCACTATGTCTGGCTAGGAAAAACTGTGCCAGCACAGAAAACATCTCCCATCGTGTTCTAGACGTTCCACGGAGGTCTGCCAAGTGTTTGGAAGGAAGCAAAGAAAAGTTGTCCAAAACAGCTTCCAGTGGAATGTTCATGTGATTGGAAAAGTCAGGAGAGTGGTAAGGTACTGTTTTCTATCAGTTGGCAAACTGCGCACACAATCCCAGTGTTGTACAGCTTCCTTCTGCGCCTTTCCGAAGCTGCCGCTCTCTCCGGCTCCCGGAGGCGAAGAAGCGGCTTCTTCGCGCAAAGACGATTGTGCCGCTCGCAGGGCTCTCCTTAGCGCCGCTTCTGCCGAAAGACACCCGGGAGCGGCGCTTAGCTCCGGAGAGCCATCGTACCTCGGTCTTTAGCGTCTTTTGTAGTCTACATCTTAGCAGAAAGCTTTTCCACTATGTCTGGCGAGGAAAAACTGTGCCAGCACAGAAAACAGCTCCCATCGTGTTCTAGACGTTCCACGGAGGTGTGCCAAGTGTTTGGAAGGAAGCAAAGAAAAGTTGTCCAAAACAGCTTCCAGTGGAATGTTCATGTGATAGGAAAAGTCAGGAGAGTGGTAAGTTACTAATTTCTATCAGTTGGCAAACTGCGCACACAATGCCAGTGTTGTACAGCTTCCTTCTGCGCCTTTCCGAAGCTGCCGCTCTCTCCGGCTCCCGGAGGCGAAGAAGCGGCTTCTTCGCGCAAAGACGATTGTGCCGCTCGCAGGGCTCTCCTTAGCGCGGCTTCTGCCGAAAGACGCCCGGGAGCGGCGCTTAGCTCCGGAGAGCCATCGTACCTTGGTCTTTAGCGTCTTTTGTAGTCTACGTCTTAGCAGAAAGCTTTTCCACTATGTCTGGCGAGGAAAAACTGTGCCAGCACATAAAACAGCTCCCATCGTGTTCTAGACGTTCCACGGAGGTCTGCCAAGTGTTTTGAAGGAAGCAAAGAAAAGTTGTCCAAAACAGCTTCCAGTGGAATGTTCATGTGATTGGAAAAGTCAGGAGAGTGGTAAGGTACTGTTTTCTATCAGTTGGCAAACTGCGCACACAATCCCAGTGTTGTACAGCTTCCTTCTGCGCCTTTCCGAAGCTGCCGCTCTCTCCGGCTCCCGGAGGCGAAGAAGCGGCTTCTTCGCGCAAAGACGATTGTGCCGCTCGCAGGGCTCTCCTTAGCGCAGCTTCTGCCGAAAGACGCCCGGGAGCGGCGCTTAGCTCCGGAGAGCATCGTACCTTGGTCTTTAGCGTCTTTTGTAGTCTACGTCTTAGCAGAAAGCTTTTCCACTATGTCTGGCTAGGAAAAACTGTGCCAGCACATAAAACATCTCCCATCGTGTTCTAGACGTTCCACGGAGGTCTGCCAAGTGTTTGGAAGGAAGCATAGAAAAGTTGTCCAAAACAGCTTCCAGTGGAATGTTCATGTGATTGGAAAAGTCAGGAGAGTGGTAAGGTACTGTTTTCTATCAGTTGGCAAACTGCGCACACAATCGCAGTGTTGTACAGCTTCCTTCGGCGCCTTTCCGAAGCTGCCGCTCTCTCCAGCTCCCGGAGGCGAAGAAGCGGCTTCTTCGCGCAAAGACGATTGTGCCGCTCGCAGGGCTCTCCTTAGCGCCGCTTCTGCCGAAAGACGCCCGGGAGCGGCGCTTAGCTCCGGAGAGTATCGTACCTTGGTCTTTAGCGTCTTTTGTAGTCTACATCTTAGCAGAAAGCTTTTCCACTATGTCTGGCTAGGAAAAACTGTGCCAGCACAGAAAACAGCTCCCATCGTGTTCTAGACGTTCCACGGAGGTCTGCCAAGTGTTTGGAAGGAAGCAAAGAAAAGTTGTCCAAAACAGCTTCCAGTCGAATGTTCAAGTGATAGGAAAAGTCAGGAGCGTGGTAAGTTACTAATTCTATCAGTTGGCAAACTGCGCACACAATCCCAGTGTTGTACAGCTTCCTTCTGCGCCTTTCCGAAGCTGCCGCTCTCTCCGGCTCCCGGAGGCGAAGAAGCGGCTTCTTCGCGCAAAGACGATTGTGCCGCTCGCAGGGCTCTCCTTAGCGCTGCTTCTGCCGAAAGACGCCCGGGAGCGGCGCTTAGCTCCGGAGAGCCATCGTACCTTGGTCTTTAGCGTCTATTGTAGTCTACGTCTTAGCAGAAAGCTTTTCCACTATGTCTGGCTAGGAAAAACTGTGCCAGCACAGAAAACATCTCCCATCGTGTTCTAGACGTTCCACGGAGGTCTGCCAGGTGTTTGGAAGGAAGCAAAGAAAAGTTGTCCAAAACAGCTTCCAGTGGAATGTTCATGTGATTGGAAAACTCAGGAGAGTGGTAAGGTACTGTTTTCTATCAGTTGGCAAACTGCGCACACAATCCCAGTGTTGTACAGCTTCCTTCTGCGCCTTTCCGAAGCTGCCGCTCTCTCCGGCTCCCGGAGGCGAAGAAGCGGCTTCTTCGCGCAAAGACGATTGTGCCGCTCGCAGGGCTCTCCTTAGCGCGGCTTCTGCCGAAAGACGCCCGGGATCGGCGCTTAGCTCCGGAGTGCTTCGTACCTTGGTCTTTAGCCTCTCTGGTCGTCTACCTTTTAGCAGAAAGCTTTTCCACTATGTCTGGCGAGGAAAAACTGTGCCAGCACAGAAAACATCTCCCATCGTGTTCTAGACGTTCCACGGAGGTCTGCCAAGTGTTTGGAAGGAAGCAAAGAAAAGTTGTCCAAAACAGCTTCCAGTGGAATGTTCATGTGATTGGAAAAGTCAGGAGAGTGGTAAGGTACTGTTTTCTATCAGTTGGCAAGCTGCGCACACAATCGCAGTGTTGTACAGCTTCCTTCTGCGCCTTTCCGAAGCTGCCGCTCTCTCCGGCTCCCGGAGGCGAAGAAGCGGCTTCTTCGCGCAAAGACGATTGTGCCGCTCGCAGGGCTCTCCTTAGCGCGGCTTCTGCCGAAAGACGCCCGGGAGCGGCGCTTAGCTCCGGAGAGCTTCGTACCTTGGTCTTTAGCCTCTCTGGTCGTCTACCTCTTAGCAGAAAGCTTTTCCACTATGTCTGGCGAGGAAAAACTGTGCCAGCACAGAAAACAGCTCCCATCGTGTTCTAGACGTTCCACGGAGGTCTGCCAAGTGTTTGGAAGGAAGCAAAGAAAAGTTGTCCAAAACAGCTTCCAGTCGAATGTTCATGTGATTGGAAAAGTCAGGAGAGTGGTAAGGTACTGTTTTCTATCAGTTGGCAAGCTGCGCACACAATCCCAGTGTTGTACAGCTTCCTTCTGCGCCTTTCCGAAGCTGCCGCTCTCTCTGGCTCCCGGAGGCGAAGAAGCGGCTTCTTCGCGCAAAGACGATTGTGCCGCTCGCAGGGCTCTCCTTAGCGCCGCTTCTGCCGAAAGACACCCGGGAGCGGCGCTTAGCTCCGGAGAGCCATCGTACCTTGGTCTTTAGCGTCTTTTGTAGTCTACATCTTAGCAGAAAGCTTTTCCACTATGTCTGGCGAGGAAAAACTGTGCCAGCACAGAAAACAGCTCCCATCGTGTTCTAGACGTTCCACGGAGGTCTGCCAAGTGTTTGGAAGGAAGCAAAGAAAAGTTGTCCAAAACAGCTTCCAGTCGAATGTTCAAGTGATAGGAAAAGTCAGGAGAGTGGTAAGTTACTAATTTCTATCAGTTGGCAAACTGCGCACACAATCCCAGTGTTGTACAGCTTCCTTCTGCGCCTTTCCGAAGCTGCCGCTCTCTCCGGCTCCCGGAGGCGAAGAAGCGGCTTCTTCGCGCAAAGACGATTGTGCCGCTCGCAGGGCTCTCCTTAGCGCGGCTTCTGCCGAAAGACGCCCGGGAGCGGCGCTTAGCTCCGGAGAGCATCGTACCTTGGTTTTTAGCCTCTCTGGTCGTCTACCTCTTAGCAGAAAGCTTTTCCACTATGTCTGGCTAGGAATAACTGTGCCAGCACATAAAACAGCTCCCATCGTGTTCTAGACGTTCCACGGAGGTCTGCCAAGTGTTTGTAAGGAAGCAAAGAAAAGTTGTCCAAAACAGCTTCCAGTCGAATGTTCAAGTGATTGGAAAAGTCAGGAGTGTGGTAAGGTACTGTTTTCTATAAGTTGGCAAGCTGCGCACACAATCACAGTGTTGTACAGCTTCCTTCTGCGCCTTTCCGAAGCTGCCGCTCTCTCCGGCTCCCGGAGGCGAAGAAGCGGCTTCTTCGCGCAAAGACGATTGTGCCGCTCGCAGGGCTCTCCTTAGCGCGGCTTCTGCCGAAAGACGCCCGGAAGCGGCGCTTAGCTCCGGAGAGCATCGTACCTTGGTCTTTAGCGTCTTTTGTAGTATACGTCTTAGCAGAAAGCTTTTCCACTATGTCTGGCTAGGAAAAACTGTGCCAGCACAGAAAACATCTCCCATCGTGTTCTAGACGTTCCACGGAGGTCTGCCAGGTGTTTGGAAGGAAGCAAAGAAAAGTTGTCCAAAACAGCTTCCAGTGGAATGTTCATGTGATTGGAAAAGTCAGGAGAGTGGTAAGGTACTGTTTTCTATCAGTTGGCAAACTGCGCACACAATCGCAGTGTTGTACAGCTTCCTTCTGCGCCTTTCCGAAGCTGCCGCTCTCTCCGGCTCCCGGAGGCGAAGAAGCGGCTTCTTCGCACAAAGACGATTGTGCCGCTCGCAGGGCTCTCCTTAGCGTGGCTTCTGCCGAAAGACGTTCGGGAGCGGCGCTTAGCTCCGGAGAGTATCGTACCTTGGTCTTTAGCGTCTTTTGTAGTCTACGTCTTAGCAGAAAGCTTTTCCACTATGTCTGGCTAGGAAAAACTGTGCCAGCACAGAAAACATCTCCCATCGTGTTCTAGACGTTCCACGGAGGTCTGCCAACTGTTTGGAAGGAAGCAAAGAAAAGTTGTCCAAAACAGCTTCCAGTGGAATGTTCATGTGATTGGAAAAGTCAGGAGTGTGGTAAGGTACTGTTTTCTATCAGTTGGCAAACTGCGCACACAATCCCAGTGTTGTACAGCTTCCTTCTGAGCCTTTCTGAAGCTGCCGCTCTCTCCGGCTCCCGGAGGCGAAGAAGCGGCTTCTTCGCGCAAAGACGAATGTGCCGCTCGCAGGGCTCTCCTTAGCGCCGCTTCTGCCGAAAGACGCCCGGGAGCGGCGCTTAGCTCCGGAGAGCCATCGTACCTTGGCCTTTAGCGTCTATTGTAGTCTGCGTCTTAGCAGAAAGCTTTTCCACTATGTCTGGCTAGGAAAAACTGTGCCAGCACAGAAAACATCTCCCATCGTGTTCTAGACGTTCCACGGAGGTCTGCCAAGTGTTTGGAAGGAAGCAAAGAAAAGTTGTCCAAAACAGCTTCCAGTGGAATGTTCATGTGATTGGAAAAGTCAGGAGAGTGGTAAGGTACTGTTTTCTATCAGTTGGCAAGCTGCGCACACAATCCCAGTGTTGTACAGCTTCCTTCTGCGCCTTTCCGAAGCTGCCGCTCTCTCCGGCTCCCGGAGGCGAAGAAGCGGCTTCTTCGCGCAAAGACGATTGTGCCGCTCGCAGGGCTCTCCTTAGCGCCGCTTCTGCCGAAAGACACCCGGGAGCGGCGCTTAGCTCCGGAGAGCCATCGTACCTCGGTCTTTAGCGTCTTTTGTAGTCTACATCTTAGCAGAAAGCTTTTCCACTATGTCTGGCGAGGAAAAACTGTGCCAGCACAGAAAACAGCTCCCATCGTGTTCTAGACGTTCCACGGAGGTGTGCCAAGTGTTTGGAAGGAAGCAAAGAAAAGTTGTCCAAAACAGCTTCCAGTGGAATGTTCATGTGATAGGAAAAGTCAGGAGAGTGGTAAGTTACTAATTTCTATCAGTTGGCAAACTGCGCACACAATGCCAGTGTTGTACAGCTTCCTTCTGCGCCTTTCCGAAGCTGCCGCTCTCTCCGGCTCCCGGAGGCGAAGAAGCGGCTTCTTCGCGCAAAGACGATTGTGCCGCTCGCAGGGCTCTCCTTAGCGCGGCTTCTGCCGAAAGACGCCCGGGAGCGGCGCTTAGCTCCGGAGAGCCATCGTACCTTGGTCTTTAGCGTCTTTTGTAGTCTACGTCTTAGCAGAAAGCTTTTCCACTATGTCTGGCGAGGAAAAACTGTGCCAGCACATAAAACAGCTCCCATCGTGTTCTAGACGTTCCACGGAAGTCTGCCAAGTGTTTTGAAGGAAGCAAAGAAAAGTTGTCCAAAACAGCTTCCAGTGGAATGTTCATGTGATTGGAAAAGTCAGGAGAGTGGTAAGGTACTGTTTTCTATCAGTTGGCAAACTGCGCACACAATCCCAGTGTTGTACAGCTTCCTTCTGCGCCTTTCCGAAGCTGCCGCTCTCTCCGGCTCCCGGAGGCGAAGAAGCGGCTTCTTCGCGCAAAGACGATTGTGCCGCTCGCAGGGCTCTCCTTAGCGCAGCTTCTGCCGAAAGACGCCCGGGAGCGGCGCTTAGCTCCGGAGAGCATCGTACCTTGGTCTTTAGCGTCTTTTGTAGTCTACGTCTTAGCAGAAAGCTTTTCCACTATGTCTGGCTAGGAAAAACTGTGCCAGCACATAAAACATCTCCCATCGTGTTCTAGACGTTCCACGGAGGTCTGCCAAGTGTTTGGAAGGAAGCATAGAAAAGTTGTCCAAAACAGCTTCCAGTGGAATGTTCATGTGATTGGAAAAGTCAGGAGAGTGGTAAGGTACTGTTTTCTATCAGTTGGCAAACTGCGCACACAATCGCAGTGTTGTACAGCTTCCTTCGGCGCCTTTCCGAAGCTGCCGCTCTCTCCAGCTCCCGGAGGCGAAGAAGCGGCTTCTTCGCGCAAAGACGATTGTGCCGCTCGCAGGGCTCTCCTTAGCGCCGCTTCTGCCGAAAGACGCCCGGGAGCGGCGCTTAGCTCCGGAGAGTATCGTACCTTGGTCTTTAGCGTCTTTTGTAGTCTACATCTTAGCAGAAAGCTTTTCCACTATGTCTGGCTAGGAAAAACTGTGCCAGCACAGAAAACAGCTCCCATCGTGTTCTAGACGTTCCACGGAGGTCTGCCAAGTGTTTGGAAGGAAGCAAAGAAAAGTTGTCCAAAACAGCTTCCAGTCGAATGTTCAAGTGATAGGAAAAGTCAGGAGCGTGGTAAGTTACTAATTCTATCAGTTGGCAAACTGCGCACACAATCCCAGTGTTGTACAGCTTCCTTCTGCGCCTTTCCGAAGCTGCCGCTCTCTCCGGCTCCCGGAGGCGAAGAAGCGGCTTCTTCGCGCAAAGACGATTGTGCCGCTCGCAGGGCTCTCCTTAGCGCTGCTTCTGCCGAAAGACGCCCGGGAGCGGCGCTTAGCTCCGGAGAGCCATCGTACCTTGGTCTTTAGCGTCTATTGTAGTCTACGTCTTAGCAGAAAGCTTTTCCACTATGTCTGGCTAGGAAAAACTGTGCCAGCACAGAAAACATCTCCCATCGTGTTCTAGACGTTCCACGGAGGTCTGCCAGGTGTTTGGAAGGAAGCAAAGAAAAGTTGTCCAAAACAGCTTCCAGTGGAATGTTCATGTGATTGGAAAACTCAGGAGAGTGGTAAGGTACTGTTTTCTATCAGTTGGCAAACTGCGCACACAATCCCAGTGTTGTACAGCTTCCTTCTGCGCCTTTCCGAAGCTGCCGCTCTCTCCGGCTCCCGGAGGCGAAGAAGCGGCTTCTTCGCGCAAAGACGATTGTGCCGCTCGCAGGGCTCTCCTTAGCGCGGCTTCTGCCGAAAGACGCCCGGGATCGGCGCTTAGCTCCGGAGTGCTTCGTACCTTGGTCTTTAGCCTCTCTGGTCGTCTACCTTTTAGCAGAAAGCTTTTCCACTATGTCTGGCGAGGAAAAACTGTGCCAGCACAGAAAACATCTCCCATCGTGTTCTAGACGTTCCACGGAGGTCTGCCAAGTGTTTGGAAGGAAGCAAAGAAAAGTTGTCCAAAACAGCTTCCAGTGGAATGTTCATGTGATTGGAAAAGTCAGGAGAGTGGTAAGGTACTGTTTTCTATCAGTTGGCAAGCTGCGCACACAATCGCAGTGTTGTACAGCTTCCTTCTGCGCCTTTCCGAAGCTGCCGCTCTCTCCGGCTCCCGGAGGCGAAGAAGCGGCTTCTTCGCGCAAAGACGATTGTGCCGCTCGCAGGGCTCTCCTTAGCGCCGCTTCTGCCGAAAGACGCCCGGGACCGGCGCTTAGCTCCGGAGAGCTTCGTACCTTGGTCTTTAGCCTCTCTGGTCGTCTACCTCTTAGCAGAAAGCTTTTCCACTATGTCTGGCGAGGAAAAACTGTGCCAGCACAGAAAACAGCTCCCATCGTGTTCTAGACGTTCCACGGAGGTCTGCCAAGTGTTTGGAAGGAAGCAAAGAAAAGTTGTCCAAAACAGCTTCCAGTCGAATGTTCATGTGATTGGAAAAGTCAGGAGAGTGGTAAGGTACTGTTTTCTATCAGTTGGCAAGCTGCGCACACAATCCCAGTGTTGTACAGCTTCCTTCTGCGCCTTTCCGAAGCTGCCGCTCTCTCTGGCTCCCGGAGGCGAAGAAGCGGCTTCTTCGCGCAAAGACGATTGTGCCGCTCGCAGGGCTCTCCTTAGCGCCGCTTCTGCCGAAAGACGCCCGGGAGCGGCGCTTAGCTCCGGAGAGCCATCGTACCTTGGTCTTTAGCGTCTTTTGTAGTCTACATCTTAGCAGAAAGCTTTTCCACTATGTCTGGCGAGGAAAAACTGTGCCAGCACAGAAAACAGCTCCCATCGTGTTCTAGACGTTCCACGGAGGTCTGCCAAGTGTTTGGAAGGAAGCAAAGAAAAGTTGTCCAAAACAGCTTCCAGTCGAATGTTCAAGTGATAGGAAAAGTCAGGAGCGTGGTAAGTTACTAATTCTATCAGTTGGCAAACTGCGCACACAATCCCAGTGTTGTACAGCTTCCTTCTGCGCCTTTCCGAAGCTGCCGCTCTCTCCGGCTCCCGGAGGCGAAGAAGCGGCTTCTTCGCGCAAAGACGATTGTGCCGCTCGCAGGGCTCTCCTTAGCGCGGCTTCTGCCGAAAGACGCCCGGGAGCGGCGCTTAGCTCCGGAGAGCCATCGTACCTTGGTCTTTAGCGTCTATTGTAGTCTACGTCTTAGCAGAAAGCTTTTCCACTATGTCTGGCTAGGAAAAACTGTGCCAGCACAGAAAACAGCTCCCATCGTGTTCTAGACGTTCCACGGAGGTCTGCCAAGTGTTTGGAAGGAAGCAAAGAAAAGTTGTCCAAAACAGCTTCCAGTCGAATGTTCATGTGATTGGAAAATTCAGGAGAGTGGTAAGGTACTGTTTTCTATCAGTTGGCAAACTGCGCACACAATCCCAGTGTTGTACAGCTTCCTTCTGAGCCTTTCCGCAGCTGCCGCTCTCTCCGGCTCCCGGAGGCGAAGAAGCGGCTTCTTCGCGCAAAGACGATTGTGCCGCTCGCAGGGCTCTCCTTAGCGCGGCTTCTGCCGAAAGACGCCCGGGAGCGGCGCTTAGCTTTGGAGAGCTTCGTACCTTGGTCTTTAGCCTCTCTTGTCGTCTACCTCTTAGCAGAAAGCTTTTCCACTATGTCTGGCGAGGAAAAACTGTGCCAGCACAGAAAACAGCTCCCATCGTGTTCTAGACGTTCCACGGAGGTCTGCCAAGTGTTTGGAAGGAAGCATAGAAAAGTTGTCCAAAACAGCTTCCAGTCGAATGTTCATGTGATTGGAAAAGTCAGGAGAGTGGTAAGGTACTGTTTTCTATCAGTTGGCAAGCTGCGCACACAATCCCAGTGTTGTACAGCTTCCTTCTGCGCCTTTCCGAAGCTGCCGCTCTCTCCGGCTCCCGGAGGCGAAGAAGCGGCTTCTTCGCGCAAAGACGATTGTGCCGCTCGCAGGGCTCTCCTTAGCGCCGCTTCTGCCGAAAGACGCCCGGGAGCGGCGCTTAGCTCCGGAGAGTATCGTACCTTGGTCTTTAGCGTCTTTTGTAGTCTACATCTTAGCAGAAAGCTTTTCCACTATGTCTGGCTAGGAAAAACTGTGCCAGCACAGAAAACAGCTCCCATCGTGTTCTAGACGTTCCACGGAGGTCTGCCAGGTGTTTGGAAGGAAGCAAAGAAAAGTTGTCCAAAACAGCTTCCAGTCGAATGTTCAAGTGATAGGAAAAGTCAGGAGCGTGGTAATTTACTAATTCTATCAGTTGGCAAACTGCGCACACAATCCCAGTGTTGTACAGCTTCCTTCTGCGCCTTTCCGAAGCTGCCGCTCTCTCCGGCTCCCGGAGGCGAAGAAGCGGCTTCTTCGCGCAAAGACGATTGTGCCGCTCGCAGGGCTCTCCTTAGCGCGGCTTCTGCCGAAAGACGCCCGGGAGCGGCGCTTAGCTCCGGAGAGCCATCGTACCTTGGTCTTTAGCGTCTATTGTAGTCTACGTCTTAGCAGAAAGCTTTTCCACTATGTCTGGCTAGGAAAAACTGTGCCAGCACAGAAAACATCTCCCATCGTGTTCTAGACGTTCCACGGAGGTCTGCCAGGTGTTTGGAAGGAAGCAAAGAAAAGTTGTCCAAAACAGCTTCCAGTGGAATGTTCATGTGATTGGAAAATTCAGGAGAGTGGTAAGGTACTGTTTTCTATCAGTTGGCAAACTGCGCACACAATCCCAGTTTTGTACAGCTTCCTTCTGAGCCTTTCCGAAGCTGTCGCTCTCTCCGGCTCCCGGAGGCGAAGAAGCGGCTTCTTCGCGCAAAGACGATTGTGCCGCTCGCAGGGCTCTCCTTAGCGCGGCTCCTGCCGAAAGACGCCCGGGAGCGGCGCTTAGCTCCGGAGAGCCATCGTACCTTGGTCTTTAGCGTCTATTGTAGTCTACGTCTTAGCAGAAAGCTTTTCCACTATGTCTGGCTAGGAAAAACTGTGCCAGCACAGAAAACAGCTCCCATCGTGTTCTAGACGTTCCACGGAGGTCTGCCAGGTGTTTGGAAGGAAGCAAAGAAAAGTTGTCCAAAACAGCTTCCAGTCGAATGTTCATGTGATTGGAAAATTCAGGAGAGTGGTAAGGTACTGTTTTCTATCAGTTGGCAAACTGCGCACACAATCCCAGTGTTGTACAGCTTCCTTCTGAGCCTTTCCGCAGCTGCCGCTCTCTCCGGCTCCCGGAGGCGAAGAAGCGGCTTCTTCGCGCAAAGACGATTGTGCCGCTCGCAGGGCTCTCCTTAGCGCGGCTTCTGCCGAAAGACGCCCGGGAGCGGCGCTTAGCTTTGGAGAGCTTCGTACCTTGGTCTTTAGCCTCTCTTGTCGTCTACCTCTTAGCAGAAAGCTTTTCCACTATGTCTGGCGAGGAAAAACTGTGCCAGCACAGAAAACAGCTCCCATCGTGTTCTAGACGTTCCACGGAGGTCTGCCAAGTGTTTGGAAGGAAGCATAGAAAAGTTGTCCAAAACAGCTTCCAGTCGAATGTTCATGTGATTGGAAAAGTCAGGAGAGTGGTAAGGTACTGTTTTCTATCAGTTGGCAAGCTGCGCACACAATCCCAGTGTTGTACAGCTTCCTTCTGCGCCTTTCCGAAGCTGCCGCTCTCTCCGGCTCCCGGAGGCGAAGAAGCGGCTTCTTCGCGCAAAGACGATTGTGCCGCTCGCAGGGCTCTCCTTAGCGCCGCTTCTGCCGAAAGACGCCCGGGAGCGGCGCTTAGCTCCGGAGAGTATCGTACCTTGGTCTTTAGCGTCTTTTGTAGTCTACATCTTAGCAGAAAGCTTTTCCACTATGTCTGGCTAGGAAAAACTGTGCCAGCACAGAAAACAGCTCCCATCGTGTTCTAGACGTTCCACGGAGGTCTGCCAGGTGTTTGGAAGGAAGCAAAGAAAAGTTGTCCAAAACAGCTTCCAGTCGAATGTTCAAGTGATAGGAAAAGTCAGGAGCGTGGTAATTTACTAATTCTATCAGTTGGCAAACTGCGCACACAATCCCAGTGTTGTACAGCTTCCTTCTGCGCCTTTCCGAAGCTGCCGCTCTCTCCGGCTCCCGGAGGCGAAGAAGCGGCTTCTTCGCGCAAAGACGATTGTGCCGCTCGCAGGGCTCTCCTTAGCGCGGCTTCTGCCGAAAGACGCCCGGGAGCGGCGCTTAGCTCCGGAGAGCCATCGTACCTTGGTCTTTAGCGTCTATTGTAGTCTACGTCTTAGCAGAAAGCTTTTCCACTATGTCTGGCTAGGAAAAACTGTGCCAGCACAGAAAACATCTCCCATCGTGTTCTAGACGTTCCACGGAGGTCTGCCAGGTGTTTGGAAGGAAGCAAAGAAAAGTTGTCCAAAACAGCTTCCAGTGGAATGTTCATGTGATTGGAAAAGTCAGGAGAGTGGTAAGGTACTGTTTTCTATCAGTTGGCAAACTGCGCACACAATCCCAGTTTTGTACAGCTTCCTTCTGAGCCTTTCCGAAGCTGTCGCTCTCTCCGGCTCCCGGAGGCGAAGAAGCGGCTTCTTCGCGCAAAGACGATTGTGCCGCTCGCAGGGCTCTCCTTAGCGCAGCTTCTGCCGAAAGACGCCCGGGAGCGGCGCTTAGCTCCGGAGAGCATCGTACCTTGGTCTTTAGCGTCTTTTGTAGTCTACGTCTTAGCAGAAAGCTTTTCCACTATGTCTGGCTAGGAAAAACTGTGCCAGCACATAAAACATCTCCCATCGTGTTCTAGACGTTCCACGGAGGTCTGCCAAGTGTTTGGAAGGAAGCATAGAAAAGTTGTCCAAAACAGCTTCCAGTGGAATGTTCATGTGATTGGAAAAGTCAGGAGAGTGGTAAGGTACTGTTTTCTATCAGTTGGCAAACTGCGCACACAATCGCAGTGTTGTACAGCTTCCTTCGGCGCCTTTCCGAAGCTGCCGCTCTCTCCAGCTCCCGGAGGCGAAGAAGCGGCTTCTTCGCGCAAAGACGATTGTGCCGCTCGCAGGGCTCTCCTTAGCGCCGCTTCTGCCGAAAGACGCCCGGGAGCGGCGCTTAGCTCCGGAGAGTATCGTACCTTGGTCTTTAGCGTCTTTTGTAGTCTACATCTTAGCAGAAAGCTTTTCCACTATGTCTGGCTAGGAAAAACTGTGCCAGCACAGAAAACAGCTCCCATCGTGTTCTAGACGTTCCACGGAGGTCTGCCAAGTGTTTGGAAGGAAGCAAAGAAAAGTTGTCCAAAACAGCTTCCAGTCGAATGTTCAAGTGATAGGAAAAGTCAGGAGCGTGGTAAGTTACTAATTCTATCAGTTGGCAAACTGCGCACACAATCCCAGTGTTGTACAGCTTCCTTCTGCGCCTTTCCGAAGCTGCCGCTCTCTCCGGCTCCCGGAGGCGAAGAAGCGGCTTCTTCGCGCAAAGACGATTGTGCCGCTCGCAGGGCTCTCCTTAGCGCGGCTTCTGCCGAAAGACGCCCGGGAGCGGCGCTTAGCTCCGGAGAGCCATCGTACCTTGGTCTTTAGCGTCTATTGTAGTCTACGTCTTAGCAGAAAGCTTTTCCACTATGTCTGGCTAGGAAAAACTGTGCCAGCACAGAAAACATCTCCCATCGTGTTCTAGACGTTCCACGGAGGTCTGCCAGGTGTTTGGAAGGAAGCAAAGAAAAGTTGTCCAAAACAGCTTCCAGTGGAATGTTCATGTGATTGGAAAAGTCAGGAGAGTGCTAAGGTACTGTTTTCTATCAGTTGGCAAACTGCGCACACAATCCCAGTGTTGTACAGCTTCCTTCTGCGCCTTTCCGAAGCTGCCGCTCTCTCCGGCTCCCGGAGGCGAAGAAGCGGCTTCTTCGCGCAAAGACGATTGTGCCGCTCGCAGGGCTCTCCTTAGCGCGGCTTCTGCCGAAAGACGCCCGGGAGCGGCGCTTAGCTCCGGAGAGCTTCGTACCTTGGTCTTTAGCCTCTCTTGTCGTCTACCTCTTAGCAGAAAGCTTTTCCACTATGTCTGGCGAGGAAAAACTGTGCCAGCACAGAAAACAGCTCCCATCGTGTTCTAGACGTTCCACGGAGGTCTGCCAAGTGTTTGGAAGGAAGCATAGAAAAGTTGTCCAAAACAGCTTCCAGTCGAATGTTCATGTGATTGGAAAAGTCAGGAGAGTGGTAAGGTACTGTTTTCTATCAGTTGGCAAGCTGCGCACACAATCCCAGTGTTGTACAGCTTCCTTCTGCGCCTTTCCGAAGCTGCCGCTCTCTCCGGCTCCCGGAGGCGAAGAAGCGGCTTCTTCGCGCAAAGACGATTGTGCCGCTCGCAGGGCTCTCCTTAGCGCCGCTTCTGCCGAAAGACGCCCGGGAGCGGCGCTTAGCTCCGGAGAGTATCGTACCTTGGTCTTTAGCGTCTTTTGTAGTCTACATCTTAGCAGAAAGCTTTTCCACTATGTCTGGCTAGGAAAAACTGTGCCAGCACAGAAAACAGCTCCCATCGTGTTCTAGACGTTCCACGGAGGTCTGCCAGGTGTTTGGAAGGAAGCAAAGAAAAGTTGTCCAAAACAGCTTCCAGTCGAATGTTCAAGTGATAGGAAAAGTCAGGAGCGTGGTAATTTACTAATTCTATCAGTTGGCAAACTGCGCACACAATCCCAGTGTTGTACAGCTTCCTTCTGCGCCTTTCCGAAGCTGCCGCTCTCTCCGGCTCCCGGAGGCGAAGAAGCGGCTTCTTCGCGCAAAGACGATTGTGCCGCTCGCAGGGCTCTCCTTAGCGCGGCTTCTGCCGAAAGACGCCCGGGAGCGGCGCTTAGCTTTGGAGAGCTTCGTACCTTGGTCTTTAGCCTCTCTTGTCGTCTACCTCTTAGCAGAAAGCTTTTCCACTATGTCTGGCGAGGAAAAACTGTGCCAGCACAGAAAACAGCTCCCATCGTGTTCTAGACGTTCCACGGAGGTCTGCCAAGTGTTTGGAAGGAAGCATAGAAAAGTTGTCCAAAACAGCTTCCAGTCGAATGTTCATGTGATTGGAAAAGTCAGGAGAGTGGTAAGGTACTGTTTTCTATCAGTTGGCAAGCTGCGCACACAATCCCAGTGTTGTACAGCTTCCTTCTGCGCCTTTCCGAAGCTGCCGCTCTCTCCGGCTCCCGGAGGCGAAGAAGCGGCTTCTTCGCGCAAAGACGATTGTGCCGCTCGCAGGGCTCTCCTTAGCGCCGCTTCTGCCGAAAGACGCCCGGGAGCGGCGCTTAGCTCCGGAGAGTATCGTACCTTGGTCTTTAGCGTCTTTTGTAGTCTACATCTTAGCAGAAAGCTTTTCCACTATGTCTGGCTAGGAAAAACTGTGCCAGCACAGAAAACAGCTCCCATCGTGTTCTAGACGTTCCACGGAGGTCTGCCAGGTGTTTGGAAGGAAGCAAAGAAAAGTTGTCCAAAACAGCTTCCAGTCGAATGTTCAAGTGATAGGAAAAGTCAGGAGCGTGGTAATTTACTAATTCTATCAGTTGGCAAACTGCGCACACAATCCCAGTGTTGTACAGCTTCCTTCTGCGCCTTTCCGAAGCTGCCGCTCTCTCCGGCTCCCGGAGGCGAAGAAGCGGCTTCTTCGCGCAAAGACGATTGTGCCGCTCGCAGGGCTCTCCTTAGCGCGGCTTCTGCCGAAAGACGCCCGGGAGCGGCGCTTAGCTCCGGAGAGCCATCGTACCTTGGTCTTTAGCGTCTATTGTAGTCTACGTCTTAGCAGAAAGCTTTTCCACTATGTCTGGCTAGGAAAAACTGTGCCAGCACAGAAAACATCTCCCATCGTGTTCTAGACGTTCCACGGAGGTCTGCCAGGTGTTTGGAAGGAAGCAAAGAAAAGTTGTCCAAAACAGCTTCCAGTGGAATGTTCATGTGATTGGAAAATTCAGGAGAGTGGTAAGGTACTGTTTTCTATCAGTTGGCAAACTGCGCACACAATCCCAGTTTTGTACAGCTTCCTTCTGAGCCTTTCCGAAGCTGTCGCTCTCTCCGGCTCCCGGAGGCGAAGAAGCGGCTTCTTCGCGCAAAGACGATTGTGCCGCTCGCAGGGCTCTCCTTAGCGCGGCTCCTGCCGAAAGACGCCCGGGAGCGGCGCTTAGCTCCGCAGAGTATCGTACCTTGGTCTTTAGCCTCTCTGGTCGTCTACCTCTTAGCAGAAAGCTTTTCCACTATGTCTGGCGAGGAAAAACTGTGCCAGCACAGAAAACAGCTCCCATCGTGTTCTAGACGTTCCACGAAGGTCTGCCAAGTGTTTGGAAGGAAGCAAAGAAAAGTTGTCCAAAACAGCTTCCAGTCGAATGTTCATGTGATTGGAAAAGTCAGGAGAGTGGTAAGGTACTGTTTTCTATCAGTTGGCAAGCTGCGCACACAATCCCAGTGTTGTACAGCTTCCTTCTGCGCCTTTCCGAAGCTGCCGCTCTCTCCGGCTCCCGGAGGCGAAGAAGCGGCTTCTTCGCGCAAAGACGATTGTGCCGCTCGCAGGGCTCTCCTTAGCGCGGCTTCTGCCGAAAGACGCCCGGAAGCGGCGCTTAGCTCCGGAGAGCATCGTACCTTGGTCTTTAGCGTCTTTTGTAGTATACGTCTTAGCAGAAAGCTTTTCCACTATGTCTGGCTAGGAAAAACTGTGCCAGCACAGAAAACAGCTCCCATCGTGTTCTAGACGTTCCACGGAGGTCTGCCAAGTGTTTGGAAGGAAGCAAAGAAAAGTTGTCCAAAACAGCTTCCAGTCGAATGTTCAAGTGATAGGAAAAGTCAGGAGCGTGGTAAGTTACTAATTCTATCAGTTGGCAAACTGCGCACACAATCCCAGTGTTGTACAGCTTCCTTCTGCGCCTTTCCGAAGCTGCCGCTCTCTCCGGCTCCCGGAGGCGAAGAAGCGGCTTCTTCGCGCAAAGACGATTGTGCCGCTCGCAGGGCTCTCCTTAGCGCGGCTTCTGCCGAAAGACGCCCGGGAGCGGCGCTTAGCTCCGGAGAGCCATCGTACCTTGGTCTTTAGCGTCTATTGTAGTCTACATCTTAGCAGAAAGCTTTTCCACTATGTCTGGCGAGGAAAAACTGTGCCAGCACAGAAAACATCTCCCATCGTGTTCTAGACGTTCCACGGAGGTCTGCCAGGTGTTTGGAAGGAAGCAAAGAAAAGTTGTCCAAAACAGCTTCCAGTGGAATGTTCATGTGATTGGAAAAGTCAGGAGAGTGGTAAGGTACTGTTTTCTATCAGTTGGCAAACTGCGCACACAATCCCAGTGTTGTACAGCTTCCTTCTGCGCCTTTCCGAAGCTGCCGCTGTCTCCGGCTCCCGGAGGCGAAGAAGCGGCTTCTTCGCGCAAAGACGATTGTGCCGCTCGCAGGGCTCTCCTTAGCGCAGCTTCTGCCGAAAGACGCCCGGGAGCGGCGCTTAGCTCCGGAGAGCATCGTACCTTGGTCTTTAGCGTCTTTTGTAGTCTACGTCTTAGCAGAAAGCTTTTCCACTATGTCTGGCTAGGAAAAACTGTGCCAGCACAGAAAACATCTCCCATCGTGTTCTAGACGTTCCACGGAGGTCTGCCAAGTGTTTGGAAGGAAGCATAGAAAAGTTGTCCAAAACAGCTTCCAGTGGAATGTTCATGTGATTGGAAAAGTCAGGAGAGTGGTAAGGTACTGTTTTCTATCAGTTGGCAAACTGCGCACACAATCGCAGTGTTGTACAGCTTCCTTCGGCGCCTTTCCGAAGCTGCCGCTCTCTCCAGCTCCCGGAGGCGAAGAAGCGGCTTCTTCGCGCAAAGACGATTGTGCCGCTCGCAGGGCTCTCCTTAGCGCCGCTTCTGCCGAAAGACGCCCGGGAGCGGCGCTTAGCTCCGGAGAGTATCGTACCTTGGTCTTTAGCGTCTTTTGTAGTCTACATCTTAGCAGAAAGCTTTTCCACTATGTCTGGCTAGGAAAAACTGTGCCAGCACAGAAAACAGCTCCCATCGTGTTCTAGACGTTCCACGGAGGTCTGCCAAGTGTTTGGAAGGAAGCAAAGAAAAGTTGTCCAAAACAGCTTCCAGTCGAATGTTCAAGTGATAGGAAAAGTCAGGAGCGTGGTAAGTTACTAATTCTATCAGTTGGCAAACTGCGCACACAATCCCAGTGTTGTACAGCTTCCTTCTGCGCCTTTCCGAAGCTGCCGCTCTCTCCGGCTCCCGGAGGCGAAGAAGCGGCTTCTTCGCGCAAAGACGATTGTGCCGCTCGCAGGGCTCTCCTTAGCGCGGCTTCTGCCGAAAGACGCCCGGGAGCGGCGCTTAGCTCCGGAGAGCCATCGTACCTTGGTCTTTAGCGTCTATTGTAGTCTACGTCTTAGCAGAAAGCTTTTCCACTATGTCTGGCTAGGAAAAACTGTGCCAGCACAGAAAACATCTCCCATCGTGTTCTAGACGTTCCACGGAGGTCTGCCAGGTGTTTGGAAGGAAGCAAAGAAAAGTTGTCCAAAACAGCTTCCAGTGGAATGTTCATGTGATTGGAAAACTCAGGAGAGTGGTAAGGTACTGTTTTCTATCAGTTGGCAAACTGCGCACACAATCCCAGTGTTGTACAGCTTCCTTCTGCGCCTTTCCGAAGCTGCCGCTCTCTCCGGCTCCCGGAGGCGAAGAAGCGGCTTCTTCGCGCAAAGACGATTGTGCCGCTCGCAGGGCTCTCCTTAGCGCGGCTTCTGCCGAAAGACGCCCGGGATCGGCGCTTAGCTCCGGAGTGCTTCGTACCTTGGTCTTTAGCCTCTCTGGTCGTCTACCTTTTAGCAGAAAGCTTTTCCACTATGTCTGGCGAGGAAAAACTGTGCCAGCACAGAAAACATCTCCCATCGTGTTCTAGACGTTCCACGGAGGTCTGCCAAGTGTTTGGAAGGAAGCAAAGAAAAGTTGTCCAAAACAGCTTCCAGTGGAATGTTCATGTGATTGGAAAAGTCAGGAGAGTGGTAAGGTACTGTTTTCTATCAGTTGGCAAGCTGCGCACACAATCGCAGTGTTGTACAGCTTCCTTCTGCGCCTTTCCGAAGCTGCCGCTCTCTCCGGCTCCCGGAGGCGAAGAAGCGGCTTCTTCGCGCAAAGACGATTGTGCCGCTCGCAGGGCTCTCCTTAGCGCGGCTTCTGCCGAAAGACGCCCGGGACCGGCGCTTAGCTCCGGAGAGCTTCGTACCTTGGTCTTTAGCCTCTCTGGTCGTCTACCTCTTAGCAGAAAGCTTTTCCACTATGTCTGGCGAGGAAAAACTGTGCCAGCACAGAAAACAGCTCCCATCGTGTTCTAGACGTTCCACGGAGGTCTGCCAAGTGTTTGGAAGGAAGCAAAGAAAAGTTGTCCAAAACAGCTTCCAGTCGAATGTTCATGTGATTGGAAAAGTCAGGAGAGTGGTAAGGTACTGTTTTCTATCAGTTGGCAAGCTGCGCACACAATCCCAGTGTTGTACAGCTTCCTTCTGCGCCTTTCCGAAGCTGCCGCTCTCTCTGGCTCCCGGAGGCGAAGAAGCGGCTTCTTCGCGCAAAGACGATTGTGCAGCTCGCAGGGCTCTCCTTAGCGCCGCTTCTGCCGAAAGACACCCGGGAGCGGCGCTTAGCTCCGGAGAGCCATCGTACCTTGGTCTTTAGCGTCTTTTGTAGTCTACATCTTAGCAGAAAGCTTTTCCACTATGTCTGGCTAGGAAAAACTGTGCCAGCACAGAAAACAGCTCCCATCGTGTTCTAGACGTTCCACGGAGGTCTGCCAAGTGTTTGGAAGGAAGCAAAGAAAAGTTGTCCAAAACAGCTTCCAGTGGAATGTTCAAGTGATAGGAAAAGTCAGGAGAGTGGTAAGTTACTAATTTCTATCAGTTGGCAAACTGCGCACACAATCCCAGTGTTGTACAGCTTCCTTCTGCGCCTTTCCGAAGCTGCCGCTCTCTCCGGCTCCCGGAGGCGAAGAAGCGGCTTCTTCGCGCAAAGACGATTGTGCCGCTCGCAGGGCTCTCCTTAGCGCGGCTTCTGCCGAAAGACGCCCGGGAGCGGCGCTTAGCTCCGGAGAGCATCGTACCTTGGTTTTTAGCCTCTCTGGTCGTCTACCTCTTAGCAGAAAGCTTTTCCACTATGTCTGGCTAGGAATAACTGTGCCAGCACATAAAACAGCTCCCATCGTGTTCTAGACGTTCCACGGAGGTCTGCCAAGTGTTTGTAAGGAAGCAAAGAAAAGTTGTCCAAAACAGCTTCCAGTCGAATGTTCAAGTGATTGGAAAAGTCAGGAGTGTGGTAAGGTACTGTTTTCTATAAGTTGGCAAGCTGCGCACACAATCACAGTGTTGTACAGCTTCCTTCTGCGCCTTTCCGAAGCTGCCGCTCTCTCCGGCTCCCGGAGGCGAAGAAGCGGCTTCTTCGCGCAAAGACGATTGTGCCGCTCGCAGGGCTCTCCTTAGCGCGGCTTCTGCCGAAAGACGCCCGGAAGCGGCGCTTAGCTCCGGAGAGCATCGTACCTTGGTCTTTAGCGTCTTTTGTAGTATACGTCTTAGCAGAAAGCTTTTCCACTATGTCTGGCTAGGAAAAACTGTGCCAGCACAGAAAACATCTCCCATCGTGTTCTAGACGTTCCACGGAGGTCTGCCAGGTGTTTGGAAGGAAGCAAAGAAAAGTTGTCCAAAACAGCTTCCAGTGGAATGTTCATGTGATTGGAAAAGTCAGGAGAGTGGTAAGGTACTGTTTTCTATCAGTTGGCAAACTGCGCACACAATCGCAGTGTTGTACAGCTTCCTTCTGCGCCTTTCCGAAGCTGCCGCTCTCTCCGGCTCCCGGAGGCGAAGAAGCGGCTTCTTCGCACAAAGACGATTGTGCCGCTCGCAGGGCTCTCCTTAGCGTGGCTTCTGCCGAAAGACGCCCGGGAGCGGCGCTTAGCTCCGGAGAGTATCGTACCTTGGTCTTTAGCGTCTTTTGTAGTCTACGTCTTAGCAGAAAGCTTTTCCACTATGTCTGGCTAGGAAAAACTGTGCCAGCACAGAAAACATCTCCCATCGTGTTCTAGACGTTCCACGGAGGTCTGCCAAGTGTTTGGAAGGAAGCAAAGAAAAGTTGTCCAAAACAGCTTCCAGTGGAATGTTCATGTGATTGGAAAAGTCAGGAGTGTGGTAAGGTACTGTTTTCTATCAGTTGGCAAACTGCGCACACAATCCCAGTGTTGTACAGCTTCCTTCTGAGCCTTTCTGAAGCTGCCGCTCTCTCCGGCTCCCGGAGGCGAAGAAGCGGCTTCTTCGCGCAAAGACGAATGTGCCGCTCGCAGGGCTCTCCTTAGCGCCGCTTCTGCCGAAAGACGCCCGGGAGCGGCGCTTAGCTCCGGAGAGCCATCGTACCTTGGCCTTTAGCGTCTATTGTAGTCTGCGTCTTAGCAGAAAGCTTTTCCACTATGTCTGGCTAGGAAAAACTGTGCCAGCACAGAAAACAGCTCCCATCGTGTTCTAGACGTTCCACGGAGGTCTGCCAAGTGTTTGGAAGGAAGCAAAGAAAAGTTGTCCAAAACAGCTTCCAGTGGAATGTTCATGTGATTGGAAAAGTCAGGAGAGTGGTAAGGTACTGTTTTCTATCAGTTGGCAAACTGCGCACACAATCCCAGTGTTGTACAGCTTCCTTCTGCGCCTTTCCGAAGCTGCCGCTCTCTCCGGCTCCCGGAGGCGAAGAAGCGGCTTCTTCGCGCAAAGACGATTGTGCCGCTCGCAGGGCTCTCCTTAGCGCCGCTTCTGCCGAAAGACACCCGGGAGCGGCGCTTAGCTCCGGAGAGCCATCGTACCTCGGTCTTTAGCGTCTTTTGTAGTCTACATCTTAGCAGAAAGCTTTTCCACTATGTCTGGCGAGGAAAAACTGTGCCAGCACAGAAAACAGCTCCCATCGTGTTCTAGACGTTCCACGGAGGTGTGCCAAGTGTTTGGAAGGAAGCAAAGAAAAGTTGTCCAAAACAGCTTCCAGTGGAATGTTCATGTGATAGGAAAAGTCAGGAGAGTGGTAAGTTACTAATTTCTATCAGTTGGCAAACTGCGCACACAATGCCAGTGTTGTACAGCTTCCTTCTGCGCCTTTCCGAAGCTGCCGCTCTCTCCGGCTCCCGGAGGCGAAGAAGCGGCTTCTTCGCGCAAAGACGATTGTGCCGCTCGCAGGGCTCTCCTTAGCGCGGCTTCTGCCGAAAGACGCCCGGGAGCGGCGCTTAGCTCCGGAGAGCCATCGTACCTTGGTCTTTAGCGTCTTTTGTAGTCTACGTCTTAGCAGAAAGCTTTTCCACTATGTCTGGCGAGGAAAAACTGTGCCAGCACATAAAACAGCTCCCATCGTGTTCTAGACGTTCCACGGAGGTCTGCCAAGTGTTTGGAAGGAAGCAAAGAAAAGTTGTCCAAAACAGCTTCCAGTGGAATGTTCATGTGATTGGAAAAGTCAGGAGAGTGGTAAGGTACTGTTTTCTATCAGTTGGCAAACTGCGCACACAATCCCAGTGTTGTACAGCTTCCTTCTGCGCCTTTCCGAAGCTGCCGCTCTCTCCGGCTCCCGGAGGCGAAGAAGCGGCTTCTTCGCGCAAAGACGATTGTGCCGCTCGCAGGGCTCTCCTTAGCGCAGCTTCTGCCGAAAGACGCCCGGGAGCGGCGCTTAGCTCCGGAGAGCATCGTACCTTGGTCTTTAGCGTCTTTTGTAGTCTACGTCTTAGCAGAAAGCTTTTCCACTATGTCTGGCTAGGAAAAACTGTGCCAGCACATAAAACATCTCCCATCGTGTTCTAGACGTTCCACGGAGGTCTGCCAAGTGTTTGGAAGGAAGCATAGAAAAGTTGTCCAAAACAGCTTCCAGTGGAATGTTCATGTGATTGGAAAAGTCAGGAGAGTGGTAAGGTACTGTTTTCTATCAGTTGGCAAACTGCGCACACAATCGCAGTGTTGTACAGCTTCCTTCGGCGCCTTTCCGAAGCTGCCGCTCTCTCCAGCTCCCGGAGGCGAAGAAGCGGCTTCTTCGCGCAAAGACGATTGTGCCGCTCGCAGGGCTCTCCTTAGCGCCGCTTCTGCCGAAAGACGCCCGGGAGCGGCGCTTAGCTCCGGAGAGTATCGTACCTTGGTCTTTAGCGTCTTTTGTAGTCTACATCTTAGCAGAAAGCTTTTCCACTATGTCTGGCTAGGAAAAACTGTGCCAGCACAGAAAACAGCTCCCATCGTGTTCTAGACGTTCCACGGAGGTCTGCCAAGTGTTTGGAAGGAAGCAAAGAAAAGTTGTCCAAAACAGCTTCCAGTCGAATGTTCAAGTGATAGGAAAAGTCAGGAGCGTGGTAAGTTACTAATTCTATCAGTTGGCAAACTGCGCACACAATCCCAGTGTTGTACAGCTTCCTTCTGCGCCTTTCCGAAGCTGCCGCTCTCTCCGGCTCCCGGAGGCGAAGAAGCGGCTTCTTCGCGCAAAGACGATTGTGCCGCTCGCAGGGCTCTCCTTAGCGCGGCTTCTGCCGAAAGACGCCCGGGAGCGGCGCTTAGCTCCGGAGAGCCATCGTACCTTGGTCTTTAGCGTCTATTGTAGTCTACGTCTTAGCAGAAAGCTTTTCCACTATGTCTGGCTAGGAAAAACTGTGCCAGCACAGAAAACATCTCCCATCGTGTTCTAGACGTTCCACGGAGGTCTGCCAGGTGTTTGGAAGGAAGCAAAGAAAAGTTGTCCAAAACAGCTTCCAGTGGAATGTTCATGTGATTGGAAAACTCAGGAGAGTGGTAAGGTACTGTTTTCTATCAGTTGGCAAACTGCGCACACAATCCCAGTGTTGTACAGCTTCCTTCTGCGCCTTTCCGAAGCTGCCGCTCTCTCCGGCTCCCGGAGGCGAAGAAGCGGCTTCTTCGCGCAAAGACGATTGTGCCGCTCGCAGGGCTCTCCTTAGCGCGGCTTCTGCCGAAAGACGCCCGGGATCGGCGCTTAGCTCCGGAGTGCTTCGTACCTTGGTCTTTAGCCTCTCTGGTCGTCTACCTTTTAGCAGAAAGCTTTTCCACTATGTCTGGCGAGGAAAAACTGTGCCAGCACAGAAAACATCTCCCATCGTGTTCTAGACGTTCCACGGAGGTCTGCCAAGTGTTTGGAAGGAAGCAAAGAAAAGTTGTCCAAAACAGCTTCCAGTGGAATGTTCATGTGATTGGAAAAGTCAGGAGAGTGGTAAGGTACTGTTTTCTATCAGTTGGCAAGCTGCGCACACAATCGCAGTGTTGTACAGCTTCCTTCTGCGCCTTTCCGAAGCTGCCGCTCTCTCCGGCTCCCGGAGGCGAAGAAGCGGCTTCTTCGCGCAAAGACGATTGTGCCGCTCGCAGGGCTCTCCTTAGCGCGGCTTCTGCCGAAAGACGCCCGGGACCGGCGCTTAGCTCCGGAGAGCTTCGTACCTTGGTCTTTAGCCTCTCTGGTCGTCTACCTCTTAGCAGAAAGCTTTTCCACTATGTCTGGCGAGGAAAAACTGTGCCAGCACAGAAAACAGCTCCCATCGTGTTCTAGACGTTCCACGGAGGTCTGCCAAGTGTTTGGAAGGAAGCAAAGAAAAGTTGTCCAAAACAGCTTCCAGTCGAATGTTCATGTGATTGGAAAAGTCAGGAGAGTGGTAAGGTACTGTTTTCTATCAGTTGGCAAGCTGCGCACACAATCCCAGTGTTGTACAGCTTCCTTCTGCGCCTTTCCGAAGCTGCCGCTCTCTCTGGCTCCCGGAGGCGAAGAAGCGGCTTCTTCGCGCAAAGACGATTGTGCCGCTCGCAGGGCTCTCCTTAGCGCCGCTTCTGCCGAAAGACACCCGGGAGCGGCGCTTAGCTCCGGAGAGCCATCGTACCTTGGTCTTTAGCGTCTTTTGTAGTCTACATCTTAGCAGAAAGCTTTTCCACTATGTCTGGCGAGGAAAAACTGTGCCAGCACAGAAAACAGCTCCCATCGTGTTCTAGACGTTCCACGGAGGTCTGCCAAGTGTTTGGAAGGAAGCAAAGAAAAGTTGTCCAAAACAGCTTCCAGTCGAATGTTCAAGTGATAGGAAAAGTCAGGAGAGTGGTAAGGTACTGTTTTCTATCAGTTGGCAAACTGCGCACACAATCCCAGTGTTGTACAGCTTCCTTCTGCGCCTTTCCGAAGCTGCCGCTCTCTCCGGCTCCCGGAGGCGAAGAAGCGGCTTCTTCGCGCAAAGACGATTGTGCCGCTCGCAGGGCTCTCCTTAGCGCGGCTTCTGCCGAAAGACGCCCGGGAGCGGCGCTTAGCTCCGGAGAGCATCGTACCTTGGTTTTTAGCCTCTCTGGTCGTCTACCTCTTAGCAGAAAGCTTTTCCACTATGTCTGGCTAGGAATAACTGTGCCAGCACATAAAACAGCTCCCATCGTGTTCTAGACGTTCCACGGAGGTCTGCCAAGTGTTTGTAAGGAAGCAAAGAAAAGTTGTCCAAAACAGCTTCCAGTCGAATGTTCAAGTGATTGGAAAAGTCAGGAGTGTGGTAAGGTACTGTTTTCTATAAGTTGGCAAGCTGCGCACACAATCACAGTGTTGTACAGCTTCCTTCTGCGCCTTTCCGAAGCTGCCGCTCTCTCCGGCTCCCGGAGGCGAAGAAGCGGCTTCTTCGCGCAAAGACGATTGTGCCGCTCGCAGGGCTCTCCTTAGCGCGGCTTCTGCCGAAAGACGCCCGGAAGCGGCGCTTAGCTCCGGAGAGCATCGTACCTTGGTCTTTAGCGTCTTTTGTAGTATACGTCTTAGCAGAAAGCTTTTCCACTATGTCTGGCTAGGAAAAACTGTGCCAGCACAGAAAACATCTCCCATCGTGTTCTAGACGTTCCACGGAGGTCTGCCAGGTGTTTGGAAGGAAGCAAAGAAAAGTTGTCCAAAACAGCTTCCAGTGGAATGTTCATGTGATTGGAAAAGTCAGGAGAGTGGTAAGGTACTGTTTTCTATCAGTTGGCAAACTGCGCACACAATCGCAGTGTTGTACAGCTTCCTTCTGCGCCTTTCCGAAGCTGCCGCTCTCTCCGGCTCCCGGAGGCGAAGAAGCGGCTTCTTCGCACAAAGACGATTGTGCCGCTCGCAGGGCTCTCCTTAGCGTGGCTTCTGCCGAAAGACGCCCGGGAGCGGCGCTTAGCTCCGGAGAGTATCGTACCTTGGTCTTTAGCGTCTTTTGTAGTCTACGTCTTAGCAGAAAGCTTTTCCACTATGTCTGGCTAGGAAAAACTGTGCCAGCACAGAAAACATCTCCCATCGTGTTCTGGACGTTCCACGGAGGTCTGCCAAGTGTTTGGAAGGAAGCAAAGAAAAGTTGTCCAAAACAGCTTCCAGTGGAATGTTCATGTGATTGGAAAAGTCAGGAGTGTGGTAAGGTACTGTTTTCTATCAGTTGGCAAACTGCGCACACAATCCCAGTGTTGTACAGCTTCCTTCTGAGCCTTTCTGAAGCTGCCGCTCTCTCCGGCTCCCGGAGGCGAAGAAGCGGCTTCTTCGCGCAAAGACGAATGTGCCGCTCGCAGGGCTCTCCTTAGCGCCGCTTCTGCCGAAAGACGCCCGGGAGCGGCGCTTAGCTCCGGAGAGCCATCGTACCTTGGCCTTTAGCGTCTATTGTAGTCTGCGTCTTAGCAGAAAGCTTTTCCACTATGTCTGGCTAGGAAAAACTGTGCCAGCACAGAAAACATCTCCCATCGTGTTCTAGACGTTCCACGGAGGTCTGCCAAGTGTTTGGAAGGAAGCAAAGAAAAGTTGTCCAAAACAGCTTCCAGTGGAATGTTCATGTGATTGGAAAAGTCAGGAGAGTGGTAAGGTACTGTTTTCTATCAGTTGGCAAACTGCGCACACAATCCCAGTGTTGTACAGCTTCCTTCTGCGCCTTTCCGAAGCTGCCGCTCTCTCCGGCTCCCGGAGGCGAAGAAGCGGCTTCTTCGCGCAAAGACGATTGTGCCGCTCGCAGGGCTCTCCTTAGCGCCGCTTCTGCCGAAAGACACCCGGGAGCGGCGCTTAGCTCCGGAGAGCCATCGTACCTCGGTCTTTAGCGTCTTTTGTAGTCTACATCTTAGCAGAAAGCTTTTCCACTATGTCTGGCGAGGAAAAACTGTGCCAGCACAGAAAACAGCTCCCATCGTGTTCTAGACGTTCCACGGAGGTGTGCCAAGTGTTTGGAAGGAAGCAAAGAAAAGTTGTCCAAAACAGCTTCCAGTGGAATGTTCATGTGATAGGAAAAGTCAGGAGAGTGGTAAGTTACTAATTTCTATCAGTTGGCAAACTGCGCACACAATGCCAGTGTTGTACAGCTTCCTTCTGCGCCTTTCCGAAGCTGCCGCTCTCTCCGGCTCCCGGAGGCGAAGAAGCGGCTTCTTCGCGCAAAGACGATTGTGCCGCTCGCAGGGCTCTCCTTAGCGCCGCTTCTGCCGAAAGACGCCCGGGAGCGGCGCTTAGCTCCGGAGAGCCATCGTACCTTGGTCTTTAGCGTCTTTTGTAGTCTACGTCTTAGCAGAAAGCTTTTCCACTATGTCTGGCGAGGAAAAACTGTGCCAGCACATAAAACAGCTCCCATCGTGTTCTAGACGTTCCACGGAGGTCTGCCAAGTGTTTGGAAGGAAGCAAAGAAAAGTTGTCCAAAACAGCTTCCAGTCGAATGTTCAAGTGATAGGAAAAGTCAGGAGCGTTGTAAGTTACTAATTCTATCAGTTGGCAAACTGCGCACACAATCCCAGTGTTGTACAGCTTCCTTCTGCGCCTTTCCGAAGCTGCCGCTCTCTCCGGCTCCCGGAGGCGAAGAAGCGGCTTCTTCGCGCAAAGACGATTGTGCCGCTCGCAGGGCTCTCCTTAGCGCGGCTTCTGCCGAAAGACGCCCGGGATCGGCGCTTAGCTCCGGAGTGCTTCGTACCTTGGTCTTTAGCCTCTCTGGTCGTCTACCTTTTAGCAGAAAGCTTTTCCACTATGTCTGGCGAGGAAAAACTGTGCCAGCACAGAAAACATCTCCCATCGTGTTCTAGACGTTCCACGGAGGTCTGCCAAGTGTTTGGAAGGAAGCAAAGAAAAGTTGTCCAAAACAGCTTCCAGTGGAATGTTCATGTGATTGGAAAAGTCAGGAGAGTGGTAAGGTACTGTTTTCTATCAGTTGGCAAGCTGCGCACACAATCGCAGTGTTGTACAGCTTCCTTCTGCGCCTTTCCGAAGCTGCCGCTCTCTCCGGCTCCCGGAGGCGAAGAAGCGGCTTCTTCGCGCAAAGACGATTGTGCCGCTCGCAGGGCTCTCCTTAGCGCGGCTTCTGCCGAAAGACGCCCGGGACCGGCGCTTAGCTCCGGAGAGCTTCGTACCTTGGTCTTTAGCCTCTCTGGTCGTCTACCTCTTAGCAGAAAGCTTTTCCACTATGTCTGGCGAGGAAAAACTGTGCCAGCACAGAAAACAGCTCCCATCGTGTTCTAGACGTTCCACGGAGGTCTGCCAAGTGTTTGGAAGGAAGCAAAGAAAAGTTGTCCAAAACAGCTTCCAGTCGAATGTTCATGTGATTGGAAAAGTCAGGAGAGTGGTAAGGTACTGTTTTCTATCAGTTGGCAAGCTGCGCACACAATCCCAGTGTTGTACAGCTTCCTTCTGCGCCTTTCCGAAGCTGCCGCTCTCTCTGGCTCCCGGAGGCGAAGAAGCGGCTTCTTCGCGCAAAGACGATTGTGCCGCTCGCAGGGCTCTCCTTAGCGCCGCTTCTGCCGAAAGACACCCGGGAGCGGCGCTTAGCTCCGGAGAGCCATCGTACCTTGGTCTTTAGCGTCTTTTGTAGTCTACATCTTAGCAGAAAGCTTTTCCACTATGTCTGGCGAGGAAAAACTGTGCCAGCACAGAAAACAGCTCCCATCGTGTTCTAGACGTTCCACGGAGGTCTGCCAAGTGTTTGGAAGGAAGCAAAGAAAAGTTGTCCAAAACAGCTTCCAGTCGAATGTTCAAGTGATAGGAAAAGTCAGGAGAGTGGTAAGGTACTGTTTTCTATCAGTTGGCAAACTGCGCACACAATCCCAGTGTTGTACAGCTTCCTTCTGCGCCTTTCCGAAGCTGCCGCTCTCTCCGGCTCCCGGAGGCGAAGAAGCGGCTTCTTCGCGCAAAGACGATTGTGCCGCTCGCAGGGCTCTCCTTAGCGCGGCTTCTGCCGAAAGACGCCCGGGAGCGGCGCTTAGCTCCGGAGAGCATCGTACCTTGGTTTTTAGCCTCTCTGGTCGTCTACCTCTTAGCAGAAAGCTTTTCCACTATGTCTGGCTAGGAATAACTGTGCCAGCACATAAAACAGCTCCCATCGTGTTCTAGACGTTCCACGGAGGTCTGCCAAGTGTTTGTAAGGAAGCAAAGAAAAGTTGTCCAAAACAGCTTCCAGTCGAATGTTCAAGTGATTGGAAAAGTCAGGAGTGTGGTAAGGTACTGTTTTCTATAAGTTGGCAAGCTGCGCACACAATCACAGTGTTGTACAGCTTCCTTCTGCGCCTTTCCGAAGCTGCCGCTCTCTCCGGCTCCCGGAGGCGAAGAAGCGGCTTCTTCGCGCAAAGACGATTGTGCCGCTCGCAGGGCTCTCCTTAGCGCGGCTTCTGCCGAAAGACGCCCGGAAGCGGCGCTTAGCTCCGGAGAGCATCGTACCTTGGTCTTTAGCGTCTTTTGTAGTATACGTCTTAGCAGAAAGCTTTTCCACTATGTCTGGCTAGGAAAAACTGTGCCAGCACAGAAAACATCTCCCATCGTGTTCTAGACGTTCCACGGAGGTCTGCCAGGTGTTTGGAAGGAAGCAAAGAAAAGTTGTCCAAAACAGCTTCCAGTGGAATGTTCATGTGATTGGAAAAGTCAGGAGAGTGGTAAGGTACTGTTTTCTATCAGTTGGCAAACTGCGCACACAATCGCAGTGTTGTACAGCTTCCTTCTGCGCCTTTCCGAAGCTGCCGCTCTCTCCGGCTCCCGGAGGCGAAGAAGCGGCTTCTTCGCACAAAGACGATTGTGCCGCTCGCAGGGCTCTCCTTAGCGTGGCTTCTGCCGAAAGACGCCCGGGAGCGGCGCTTATCTCCGGAGAGTATCGTACCTTGGTCTTTAGCGTCTTTTGTAGTCTACGTCTTAGCAGAAAGCTTTTCCACTATGTCTGGCTAGGAAAAACTGTGCCAGCACAGAAAACATCTCCCATCGTGTTCTAGACGTTCCACGGAGGTCTGCCAAGTGTTTGGAAGGAAGCAAAGAAAAGTTGTCCAAAACAGCTTCCAGTGGAATGTTCATGTGATTGGAAAAGTCAGGAGTGTGGTAAGGTACTGTTTTCTATCAGTTGGCAAACTGCGCACACAATCCCAGTGTTGTACAGCTTCCTTCTGAGCCTTTCTGAAGCTGCCGCTCTCTCCGGCTCCCGGAGGCGAAGAAGCGGCTTCTTCGCGCAAAGACGAATGTGCCGCTCGCAGGGCTCTCCTTAGCGCCGCTTCTGCCGAAAGACGCCCGGGAGCGGCGCTTAGCTCCGGAGAGCCATCGTACCTTGGCCTTTAGCGTCTATTGTAGTCTGCGTCTTAGCAGAAAGCTTTTCCACTATGTCTGGCTAGGAAAAACTGTGCCAGCACAGAAAACATCTCCCATCGTGTTCTAGACGTTCCACGGAGGTCTGCCAAGTGTTTGGAAGGAAGCAAAGAAAAGTTGTCCAAAACAGCTTCCAGTGGAATGTTCATGTGATTGGAAAAGTCAGGAGAGTGGTAAGGTACTGTTTTCTATCAGTTGGCAAACTGCGCACACAATCCCAGTGTTGTACAGCTTCCTTCTGCGCCTTTCCGAAGCTGCCGCTCTCTCCGGCTCCCGGAGGCGAAGAAGCGGCTTCTTCGCGCAAAGACGATTGTGCCGCTCGCAGGGCTCTCCTTAGCGCCGCTTCTGCCGAAAGACACCCGGGAGCGGCGCTTAGCTCCGGAGAGCCATCGTACCTCGGTCTTTAGCGTCTTTTGTAGTCTACATCTTAGCAGAAAGCTTTTCCACTATGTCTGGCGAGGAAAAACTGTGCCAGCACAGAAAACAGCTCCCATCGTGTTCTAGACGTTCCACGGAGGTGTGCCAAGTGTTTGGAAGGAAGCAAAGAAAAGTTGTCCAAAACAGCTTCCAGTGGAATGTTCATGTGATAGGAAAAGTCAGGAGAGTGGTAAGTTACTATTTTCTATCAGTTGGCAAGCTGCGCACACAATCGCAGTGTTGTACAGCTTCCTTCTGCGCCTTTCCGAAGCTGCCGCTCTCTCCGGCTCCCGGAGGCGAAGAAGCGGCTTCTTCGCGCAAAGACGATTGTGCCGCTCGCAGGGCTCTCCTTAGCGCCGCTTCTGCCGAAAGACGCCCGGGAGCGGCGCTTAGCTCCGGAGAGCCATCGTACCTTGGTCTTTAGCGTCTATTGTAGTCTACGTCTTAGCAGAAAGCTTTTCCACTATGTCTGGCGAGGAAAAACTGTGCCAGCACATAAAACAGCTCCCATCGTGTTCTAGACGTTCCACGGAGGTCTGCCAAGTGTTTGGAAGGAAGCAAAGAAAAGTTGTCCAAAACAGCTTCCAGTCGAATGTTCAAGTGATAGGAAAAGTCAGGAGCGTTGTAAGTTACTAATTCTATCAGTTGGCAAACTGCGCACACAATCCCAGTGTTGTACAGCTTCCTTCTGCGCCTTTCCGAAGCTGCCGCTCTCTCCGGCTCCCGGAGGCGAAGAAGCGGCTTCTTCGCGCAAAGACGATTGTGCCGCTCGCAGGGCTCTCCTTAGCGCGGCTTCTGCTGAAAGACGCCCGGGAGCGGCGCTTAGCTCCGGAGAGCCATCGTACCTTGGTCTTTAGCCTCTCTGGTCGTCTACCTTTTAGCAGAAAGCTTTTCCACTATGTCTGGCGAGGAAAAACTGTGCCAGCACAGAAAATATCTCCCATCGTGTTCTAGACTTTCCACGGAGGTCTGCCAGGTGTTTGGAAGGAAGCAAAGAAAAGTTGTCCAAAACAGCTTCCAGTCGAATGTTCATGTGATTGGAAAAGTCAGGAGAGTGGTAAGGTACTGTTTTCTCTCAGTTGGCAAGCTGCGCACACAATCGCAGTGTTGTACAGCTTCCTTCTGCGCCTTTCCGAAGCTGCCGCTCTCTCCGGCTCCCGGAGGCGAAGAAGCGGCTTCTTCGCGCAAAGACGATTGTGCCGCTCGCAGGGCTCTCCTTAGCGCGGCTTCTGCCGAAAGACGCCCGGGAGCGGCGCTTAGCTCCGGAGAGCATCGTACCTTGGTCTTTAGCGTCTTTTGTAGTCTACCTCTTAGCAGAAAGCTTTTCCACTATGTCTGGCTAGGAAAAACTGTGCCAGCACAGAAAACATCTCCCATCGTGTTCTAGACGTTCCATGGAGGTCTGCCAAGTGTTTGGAAGGAAGCAAAGAAAAGTTGTCCAAAACAGCTTCCAGTGGAATGTTCAAGTGATTGGAGAAGTCAGGAGTGTGGTAAGGTACTGTTTTCTATCAGTTGGCAAACTGCGCACACAATCCCAGTGTTGTACAGCTTCCTTCTGCGCCTTTCCGAAGCTGCCGCTCTCTCCGGCTCCCGGAGGCGAAGAAGCGGCTTCTTCGCGCAAAGACGACTGTGCCACTCGCAGGGCTCTCCTTACCGCCGCTTCTGCCGAAAGACGCCCGGGAGCGGCGCTTAGCTCCGGAGAGCCATCGTACCTTGGTCTTTAGCGTCTTTTGTAGTCTACATCTTAGCAGAAAGCTTTTCCACTATGTCTGGCTAGGAAAAACTGTGCCAGCACAGAAAACATCTCCCATCGTGTTCTAGACGTTCCACGGAGGTCTGCCAAGTGTTTGGAAGGAAGCAAAGAAAAGTTGTCCAAAACAGCTTCCAGTCGAATGTTCATGTGATTGGAAAAGTCAGGAGAGTGGTAAGGTACTGTTTTCTATCAGTTGGCAAGCTGCGCACACAATCGCAGTGTTGTACAGCTTCCTTCTGCGCCTTTCCGAAGCTGCCGCTCTCTCCGGCTCCCGGAGGCGAAGAAGCGGCTTCTTCGCGCAAAGACGATTGTGCCGCTCGCAGGGCTCTCCTTAGCGCGGCTTCTGCCGAAAGACGCCCGGGAGCGGCGCTTAGCTCCGGAGAGCCATCGTACCTTGGTCTTTAGCGTCTATTGTAGTCTACATCTTAGCAGAAAGCTTTTCCACTATGTCTGGCTAGGAAAAACTGTTCCAGCACAGAAAACATCTCCCATCGTGTTCTAGACGTTCCACGGAGGTCTGCCAGGTGTTTGGAAGGAAGCAAAGAAAAGTTGTCCAAAACAGCTTCCAGTGGAATGTTCATGTGATTGGAAAAGTCAGGAGAGTGGTAAGGTACTGTTTTCTATCAGTTGGCAAACTGCGCACACAATCCCCGTGTGTTGTACAGCTTCCTTCTGCGCCTTTCCGAAGCTGCCGCTCTCTCCGGCTCCCGGAGGCGAAGAAGCGGCTTCTTCGCGCAAAGACGATTGTGCCGCTCGCAGGGCTCTCCTTAGCGCGGCTTCTGCCGAAAGACGCCCGGGAGCGGCGCTTAGCTCCGGAGAGCCATCGTACCTTGGTCTTTAGCGTCTATTGTAGTCTACGTCTTAGCAGAAAGCTTTTCCACTATGTCTGGCTAGGAAAAACTGTGCCAGCACAGAAAACATCTCCCATCGTGTTCTAGACGTTCCACGGAGGTCTGCCAGGTGTTTGGAAGGAAGCAAAGAAAAGTTGTCCAAAACAGCTTCCAGTGGAATGTTCATGTGATTGGAAAATTCAGGAGAGTGGTAAGGTACTAATTCTATCAGTTGGCAAACTGCGCACACAATCCCAGTGTTGTACAGCTTCCTTCTGCGCCTTTCCGAAGCTGCCGCTCTCTCCGGCTCCCGGAGGCGAAGAAGCGGCTTCTTCGCGCAAAGACGATTGTGCCGCTCGCAGGGCTCTCCTTAGCGCGGCTTCTGCCGAAAGACGCCCGGGAGCGGCGCTTAGCTCCGGAGAGCTTCGTACCTTGGTCTTTAGCCTCTCTGGTCGTCTACCTTTTAGCAGAAAGCTTTTCCACTATGTCTGGCGAGGAAAAACTGTGCCAGCACAGAAAACAGCTCCCATCGTGTTCTAGACGTTCCACGGAGGTCTGCCAAGTGTTTGGAAGGAAGCAAAGAAAAGTTGTCCAAAACAGCTTCCAGTGGAATGTTCATGTGATTGGAAAAGTCAGGAGAGTGGTAAGGTACTGTTTTCTATCAGTTGGCAAGCTGCGCACACAATCGCAGTGTTGTACAGCTTCCTTCTGCGCCTTTCCGAAGCTGCCGCTCTCTCCGGCTCCCGGAGGCGAAGAAGCGGCTTCTTCGCGCAAAGACGATTGTGCCGCTCGCAGGGCTCTCCTTAGCGCCGCTTCTGCCGAAAGACGCCCGGGAGCGGCGCTTAGCTCCGGAGAGCTTCGTACCTTGGTCTTTAGCCTCTCTGGTCGTCTACCTCTTAGCAGAAAGCTTTTCCACTATGTCTGGCGAGGAAAAACTGTGCCAGCACAGAAAACAGCTCCCATCGTGTTCTAGACGTTCCACGGAGGTCTGCCAAGTGTTTGGAAGGAAGCAAAGAAAAGTTGTCCAAAACAGCTTCCAGTCGAATGTTCATGTGATTGGAAAAGTCAGGAGAGTGGTAAGGTACTGTTTTCTATCAGTTGGCAAGCTGCGCACACAATCCCAGTGTTGTACAGCTTCCTTCTGCGCCTTTCCGAAGCTGCCGCTCTCTCTGGCTCCCGGAGGCGAAGAAGCGGCTTCTTCGCGCAAAGACGATTGTGCCGCTCGCAGGGCTCTCCTTAGCGCCGCTTCTGCCGAAAGACACCCGGGAGCGGCGCTTAGCTCCGGAGAGCCATCGTACCTTGGTATTTAGCGTCTTTTGTAGTCTACATCTTAGCAGAAAGCTTTTCCACTATGTCTGGCTAGGAAAAACTGTGCCAGCACATAAAACAGCTCCCATCGTGTTCTAGACGTTCCACGGAGGTCTGCCAAGTGTTTGGAAGGAAGCAAAGAAAAGTTGTCCAAAACAGCTTCCAGTCGAATGTTCAAGTGATAGGAAAAGTCAGGAGAGTGGTAAGTTACTAATTTCTATCAGTTGGCAAACTGCGCACACAATGCCAGTGTTGTACAGCTTCCTTCTGCGCCTTTCCGAAGCTGCCGCTCTCTCCGGCTCCCGGAGGCGAAGAAGCGGCTTCTTCGCGCAAAGACGATTGTGCCGCTCGCAGGGCTCTCCTTAGCGCGGCTTCTGCCGAAAGACGCCCGGGAGCGGCGCTTAGCTCCGCAGAGTATCATACCTTGGTCTTTAGCCTCTCTGGTCGTCTACCTCTTAGCAGAAAGCTTTTCCACTATGTCTGGCTAGGAAAAACTGTGCCAGCACAGAAAACATCTCCCATCGTGTTCTAGATGTTCCACGGAGGTCTGCCAGGTGTTTGGAAGGAAGCAAAGAAAAGTTGTCCAAAACAGCTTCCAGTGGAATGTTCATGTGATTGGAAAAGTCAGGAGAGTGGTAAGGTACTGTTTTCTATCAGTTGGCAAACTGCGCACACAATCCCAGTGTTGTACAGCTTCCTTCTGCGCCTTTCCGAAGCTGCCGCTCTCTCCGGCTCCTGGAGGCGAAGAAGCGGCTTCTTCGCGCAAAGACGATTGTGCCGCTCGCAGGGCTCTCCTTAGCGCGGCTTCTGCCGAAAGACGCCCGGGAGCGGCGCTTAGCTCCGGAGAGCCATCGTACCTTGGTCTTTAGCGTCTTTTGTAGTCTACGTCTTAGCAGAAAGCTTTTCCACTATGTCTGGCGAGGAAAAACTGTGCCAGCACATAAAACAGCTCCCATCGTGTTCTAGACGTTCCACGGAGGTCTGCCAAGTGTTTGGAAGGAAGCAAAGAAAAGTTGTCCAAAACAGCTTCCAGTCGAATGTTCAAGTGATAGGAAAAGTCAGGAGCGTTGTAAGTTACTAATTCTATCAGTTGGCAAACTGCGCACACAATCCCAGTGTTGTACAGCTTCCTTCTGCGCCTTTCCGAAGCTGCCGCTCTCTCCGGCTCCCGGAGGCGAAGAAGCGGCTTCTTCGCGCAAAGACGATTGTGCCGCTCGCAGGGCTCTCCTTAGCGCGGCTTCTGCTGAAAGACGCCCGGGAGCGGCGCTTAGCTCCGGAGAGCCATCGTACCTTGGTCTTTAGCCTCTCTGGTCGTCTACCTTTTAGCAGAAAGCTTTTCCACTATGTCTGGCGAGGAAAAACTGTGCCAGCACAGAAAATATCTCCCATCGTGTTCTAGACTTTCCACGGAGGTCTGCCAGGTGTTTGGAAGGAAGCAAAGAAAAGTTGTCCAAAACAGCTTCCAGTGGAATGTTCATGTGATTGGAAAAGTCAGGAGAGTGGTAAGGTACTGTTTTCTATCAGTTGGCAAACTGCGCACACAATCCCAGTGTTGTACAGCTTCCTTCTGCGCCTTTCCGAAGCTGCCGCTCTCTCCGGCTCCCGGAGGCGAAGAAGCGGCTTCTTCGCGCAAAGACGATTGTGCCGCTCGCAGGGCTCTCCTTAGCGCGGCTTCTGCCGAAAGACGCCCGGGAGCGGCGCTTAGCTCCGGAGAGCATCGTACCTTGGTTTTTAGCCTCTCTGGTCGTCTACCTCTTAGCAGAAAGCTTTTCCACTATGTCTGGCTAGGAATAACTGTGCCAGCACATAAAACAGCTCCCATCGTGTTCTAGACGTTCCACGGAGGTCTGCCAAGTGTTTGTAAGGAAGCAAAGAAAAGTTGTCCAAAACAGCTTCCAGTCGAATGTTCAAGTGATTGGAAAAGTCAGGAGTGTGGTAAGGTACTGTTTTCTATAAGTTGGCAAGCTGCGCACACAATCACAGTGTTGTACAGCTTCCTTCTGCGCCTTTCCGAAGCTGCCGCTCTCTCCGGCTCCCGGAGGCGAAGAAGCGGCTTCTTCGCGCAAAGACGATTGTGCCGCTCGCAGGGCTCTCCTTAGCGCGGCTTCTGCCGAAAGACGCCCGGAAGCGGCGCTTAGCTCCGGAGAGCATCGTACCTTGGTCTTTAGCGTCTTTTGTAGTATACGTCTTAGCAGAAAGCTTTTCCACTATGTCTGGCTAGGAAAAACTGTGCCAGCACAGAAAACATCTCCCATCGTGTTCTAGACGTTCCACGGAGGTCTGCCAGGTGTTTGGAAGGAAGCAAAGAAAAGTTGTCCAAAACAGCTTCCAGTGGAATGTTCATGTGATTGGAAAAGTCAGGAGAGTGGTAAGGTACTGTTTTCTATCAGTTGGCAAACTGCGCACACAATCGCAGTGTTGTACAGCTTCCTTCTGCGCCTTTCCGAAGCTGCCGCTCTCTCCGGCTCCCGGAGGCGAAGAAGCGGCTTCTTCGCACAAAGACGATTGTGCCGCTCGCAGGGCTCTCCTTAGCGTGGCTTCTGCCGAAAGACGCCCGGGAGCGGCGCTTAGCTCCGGAGAGTATCGTACCTTGGTCTTTAGCGTCTTTTGTAGTCTACGTCTTAGCAGAAAGCTTTTCCACTATGTCTGGCTAGGAAAAACTGTGCCAGCACAGAAAACATCTCCCATCGTGTTCTGGACGTTCCACGGAGGTCTGCCAAGTGTTTGGAAGGAAGCAAAGAAAAGTTGTCCAAAACAGCTTCCAGTGGAATGTTCATGTGATTGGAAAAGTCAGGAGTGTGGTAAGGTACTGTTTTCTATCAGTTGGCAAACTGCGCACACAATCCCAGTGTTGTACAGCTTCCTTCTGAGCCTTTCTGAAGCTGCCGCTCTCTCCGGCTCCCGGAGGCGAAGAAGCGGCTTCTTCGCGCAAAGACGAATGTGCCGCTCGCAGGGCTCTCCTTAGCGCCGCTTCTGCCGAAAGACGCCCGGGAGCGGCGCTTAGCTCCGGAGAGCCATCGTACCTTGGCCTTTAGCGTCTATTGTAGTCTGCGTCTTAGCAGAAAGCTTTTCCACTATGTCTGGCTAGGAAAAACTGTGCCAGCACAGAAAACATCTCCCATCGTGTTCTAGACGTTCCACGGAGGTCTGCCAAGTGTTTGGAAGGAAGCAAAGAAAAGTTGTCCAAAACAGCTTCCAGTGGAATGTTCATGTGATTGGAAAAGTCAGGAGAGTGGTAAGGTACTGTTTTCTATCAGTTGGCAAACTGCGCACACAATCCCAGTGTTGTACAGCTTCCTTCTGCGCCTTTCCGAAGCTGCCGCTCTCTCCGGCTCCCGGAGGCGAAGAAGCGGCTTCTTCGCGCAAAGACGATTGTGCCGCTCGCAGGGCTCTCCTTAGCGCCGCTTCTGCCGAAAGACACCCGGGAGCGGCGCTTAGCTCCGGAGAGCCATCGTACCTCGGTCTTTAGCGTCTTTTGTAGTCTACATCTTAGCAGAAAGCTTTTCCACTATGTCTGGCGAGGAAAAACTGTGCCAGCACAGAAAACAGCTCCCATCGTGTTCTAGACGTTCCACGGAGGTGTGCCAAGTGTTTGGAAGGAAGCAAAGAAAAGTTGTCCAAAACAGCTTCCAGTGGAATGTTCATGTGATAGGAAAAGTCAGGAGAGTGGTAAGTTACTAATTTCTATCAGTTGGCAAACTGCGCACACAATGCCAGTGTTGTACAGCTTCCTTCTGCGCCTTTCCGAAGCTGCCGCTCTCTCCGGCTCCCGGAGGCGAAGAAGCGGCTTCTTCGCGCAAAGACGATTGTGCCGCTCGCAGGGCTCTCCTTAGCGCCGCTTCTGCCGAAAGACGCCCGGGAGCGGCGCTTAGCTCCGGAGAGCCATCGTACCTTGGTCTTTAGCGTCTTTTGTAGTCTACGTCTTAGCAGAAAGCTTTTCCACTATGTCTGGCGAGGAAAAACTGTGCCAGCACATAAAACAGCTCCCATCGTGTTCTAGACGTTCCACGGAGGTCTGCCAAGTGTTTGGAAGGAAGCAAAGAAAAGTTGTCCAAAACAGCTTCCAGTCGAATGTTCAAGTGATAGGAAAAGTCAGGAGCGTTGTAAGTTACTAATTCTATCAGTTGGCAAACTGCGCACACAATCCCAGTGTTGTACAGCTTCCTTCTGCGCCTTTCCGAAGCTGCCGCTCTCTCCGGCTCCCGGAGGCGAAGAAGCGGCTTCTTCGCGCAAAGACGATTGTGCCGCTCGCAGGGCTCTCCTTAGCGCGGCTTCTGCCGAAAGACGCCCGGGATCGGCGCTTAGCTCCGGAGTGCTTCGTACCTTGGTCTTTAGCCTCTCTGGTCGTCTACCTTTTAGCAGAAAGCTTTTCCACTATGTCTGGCGAGGAAAAACTGTGCCAGCACAGAAAACATCTCCCATCGTGTTCTAGACGTTCCACGGAGGTCTGCCAAGTGTTTGGAAGGAAGCAAAGAAAAGTTGTCCAAAACAGCTTCCAGTGGAATGTTCATGTGATTGGAAAAGTCAGGAGAGTGGTAAGGTACTGTTTTCTATCAGTTGGCAAGCTGCGCACACAATCGCAGTGTTGTACAGCTTCCTTCTGCGCCTTTCCGAAGCTGCCGCTCTCTCCGGCTCCCGGAGGCGAAGAAGCGGCTTCTTCGCGCAAAGACGATTGTGCCGCTCGCAGGGCTCTCCTTAGCGCGGCTTCTGCCGAAAGACGCCCGGGACCGGCGCTTAGCTCCGGAGAGCTTCGTACCTTGGTCTTTAGCCTCTCTGGTCGTCTACCTCTTAGCAGAAAGCTTTTCCACTATGTCTGGCGAGGAAAAACTGTGCCAGCACAGAAAACAGCTCCCATCGTGTTCTAGACGTTCCACGGAGGTCTGCCAAGTGTTTGGAAGGAAGCAAAGAAAAGTTGTCCAAAACAGCTTCCAGTCGAATGTTCATGTGATTGGAAAAGTCAGGAGAGTGGTAAGGTACTGTTTTCTATCAGTTGGCAAGCTGCGCACACAATCCCAGTGTTGTACAGCTTCCTTCTGCGCCTTTCCGAAGCTGCCGCTCTCTCTGGCTCCCGGAGGCGAAGAAGCGGCTTCTTCGCGCAAAGACGATTGTGCCGCTCGCAGGGCTCTCCTTAGCGCCGCTTCTGCCGAAAGACACCCGGGAGCGGCGCTTAGCTCCGGAGAGCCATCGTACCTTGGTCTTTAGCGTCTTTTGTAGTCTACATCTTAGCAGAAAGCTTTTCCACTATGTCTGGCGAGGAAAAACTGTGCCAGCACAGAAAACAGCTCCCATCGTGTTCTAGACGTTCCACGGAGGTCTGCCAAGTGTTTGGAAGGAAGCAAAGAAAAGTTGTCCAAAACAGCTTCCAGTCGAATGTTCAAGTGATAGGAAAAGTCAGGAGAGTGGTAAGGTACTGTTTTCTATCAGTTGGCAAACTGCGCACACAATCCCAGTGTTGTACAGCTTCCTTCTGCGCCTTTCCGAAGCTGCCGCTCTCTCCGGCTCCCGGAGGCGAAGAAGCGGCTTCTTCGCGCAAAGACGATTGTGCCGCTCGCAGGGCTCTCCTTAGCGCGGCTTCTGCCGAAAGACGCCCGGGAGCGGCGCTTAGCTCCGGAGAGCATCGTACCTTGGTTTTTAGCCTCTCTGGTCGTCTACCTCTTAGCAGAAAGCTTTTCCACTATGTCTGGCTAGGAATAACTGTGCCAGCACATAAAACAGCTCCCATCGTGTTCTAGACGTTCCACGGAGGTCTGCCAAGTGTTTGTAAGGAAGCAAAGAAAAGTTGTCCAAAACAGCTTCCAGTCGAATGTTCAAGTGATTGGAAAAGTCAGGAGTGTGGTAAGGTACTGTTTTCTATAAGTTGGCAAGCTGCGCACACAATCACAGTGTTGTACAGCTTCCTTCTGCGCCTTTCCGAAGCTGCCGCTCTCTCCGGCTCCCGGAGGCGAAGAAGCGGCTTCTTCGCGCAAAGACGATTGTGCCGCTCGCAGGGCTCTCCTTAGCGCGGCTTCTGCCGAAAGACGCCCGGAAGCGGCGCTTAGCTCCGGAGAGCATCGTACCTTGGTCTTTAGCGTCTTTTGTAGTATACGTCTTAGCAGAAAGCTTTTCCACTATGTCTGGCTAGGAAAAACTGTGCCAGCACAGAAAACATCTCCCATCGTGTTCTAGACGTTCCACGGAGGTCTGCCAGGTGTTTGGAAGGAAGCAAAGAAAAGTTGTCCAAAACAGCTTCCAGTGGAATGTTCATGTGATTGGAAAAGTCAGGAGAGTGGTAAGGTACTGTTTTCTATCAGTTGGCAAACTGCGCACACAATCGCAGTGTTGTACAGCTTCCTTCTGCGCCTTTCCGAAGCTGCCGCTCTCTCCGGCTCCCGGAGGCGAAGAAGCGGCTTCTTCGCACAAAGACGATTGTGCCGCTCGCAGGGCTCTCCTTAGCGTGGCTTCTGCCGAAAGACGCCCGGGAGCGGCGCTTAGCTCCGGAGAGTATCGTACCTTGGTCTTTAGCGTCTTTTGTAGTCTACGTCTTAGCAGAAAGCTTTTCCACTATGTCTGGCTAGGAAAAACTGTGCCAGCACAGAAAACATCTCCCATCGTGTTCTAGACGTTCCACGGAGGTCTGCCAAGTGTTTGGAAGGAAGCAAAGAAAAGTTGTCCAAAACAGCTTCCAGTGGAATGTTCATGTGATTGGAAAAGTCAGGAGTGTGGTAAGGTACTGTTTTCTATCAGTTGGCAAACTGCGCACACAATCCCAGTGTTGTACAGCTTCCTTCTGAGCCTTTCTGAAGCTGCCGCTCTCTCCGGCTCCCGGAGGCGAAGAAGCGGCTTCTTCGCGCAAAGACGAATGTGCCGCTCGCAGGGCTCTCCTTAGCGCCGCTTCTGCCGAAAGACGCCCGGGAGCGGCGCTTAGCTCCGGAGAGCCATCGTACCTTGGCCTTTAGCGTCTATTGTAGTCTGCGTCTTAGCAGAAAGCTTTTCCACTATGTCTGGCTAGGAAAAACTGTGCCAGCACAGAAAACATCTCCCATCGTGTTCTAGACGTTCCACGGAGGTCTGCCAAGTGTTTGGAAGGAAGCAAAGAAAAGTTGTCCAAAACAGCTTCCAGTGGAATGTTCATGTGATTGGAAAAGTCAGGAGAGTGGTAAGGTACTGTTTTCTATCAGTTGGCAAACTGCGCACACAATCCCAGTGTTGTACAGCTTCCTTCTGCGCCTTTCCGAAGCTGCCGCTCTCTCCGGCTCCCGGAGGCGAAGAAGCGGCTTCTTCGCGCAAAGACGATTGTGCCGCTCGCAGGGCTCTCCTTAGCGCCGCTTCTGCCGAAAGACACCCGGGAGCGGCGCTTAGCTCCGGAGAGCCATCGTACCTCGGTCTTTAGCGTCTTTTGTAGTCTACATCTTAGCAGAAAGCTTTTCCACTATGTCTGGCGAGGAAAAACTGTGCCAGCACAGAAAACAGCTCCCATCGTGTTCTAGACGTTCCACGGAGGTGTGCCAAGTGTTTGGAAGGAAGCAAAGAAAAGTTGTCCAAAACAGCTTCCAGTGGAATGTTCATGTGATAGGAAAAGTCAGGAGAGTGGTAAGTTACTATTTTCTATCAGTTGGCAAGCTGCGCACACAATCGCAGTGTTGTACAGCTTCCTTCTGCGCCTTTCCGAAGCTGCCGCTCTCTCCGGCTCCCGGAGGCGAAGAAGCGGCTTCTTCGCGCAAAGACGATTGTGCCGCTCGCAGGGCTCTCCTTAGCGCCGCTTCTGCCGAAAGACGCCCGGGAGCGGCGCTTAGCTCCGGAGAGCCATCGTACCTTGGTCTTTAGCGTCTATTGTAGTCTACGTCTTAGCAGAAAGCTTTTCCACTATGTCTGGCGAGGAAAAACTGTGCCAGCACATAAAACAGCTCCCATCGTGTTCTAGACGTTCCACGGAGGTCTGCCAAGTGTTTGGAAGGAAGCAAAGAAAAGTTGTCCAAAACAGCTTCCAGTCGAATGTTCAAGTGATAGGAAAAGTCAGGAGCGTTGTAAGTTACTAATTCTATCAGTTGGCAAACTGCGCACACAATCCCAGTGTTGTACAGCTTCCTTCTGCGCCTTTCCGAAGCTGCCGCTCTCTCCGGCTCCCGGAGGCGAAGAAGCGGCTTCTTCGCGCAAAGACGATTGTGCCGCTCGCAGGGCTCTCCTTAGCGCGGCTTCTGCTGAAAGACGCCCGGGAGCGGCGCTTAGCTCCGGAGAGCCATCGTACCTTGGTCTTTAGCCTCTCTGGTCGTCTACCTTTTAGCAGAAAGCTTTTCCACTATGTCTGGCGAGGAAAAACTGTGCCAGCACAGAAAATATCTCCCATCGTGTTCTAGACTTTCCACGGAGGTCTGCCAGGTGTTTGGAAGGAAGCAAAGAAAAGTTGTCCAAAACAGCTTCCAGTCGAATGTTCATGTGATTGGAAAAGTCAGGAGAGTGGTAAGGTACTGTTTTCTCTCAGTTGGCAAGCTGCGCACACAATCGCAGTGTTGTACAGCTTCCTTCTGCGCCTTTCCGAAGCTGCCGCTCTCTCCGGCTCCCGGAGGCGAAGAAGCGGCTTCTTCGCGCAAAGACGATTGTGCCGCTCGCAGGGCTCTCCTTAGCGCGGCTTCTGCCGAAAGACGCCCGGGAGCGGCGCTTAGCTCCGGAGAGCATCGTACCTTGGTCTTTAGCGTCTTTTGTAGTCTACCTCTTAGCAGAAAGCTTTTCCACTATGTCTGGCTAGGAAAAACTGTGCCAGCACAGAAAACATCTCCCATCGTGTTCTAGACGTTCCATGGAGGTCTGCCAAGTGTTTGGAAGGAAGCAAAGAAAAGTTGTCCAAAACAGCTTCCAGTGGAATGTTCAAGTGATTGGAGAAGTCAGGAGTGTGGTAAGGTACTGTTTTCTATCAGTTGGCAAACTGCGCACACAATCCCAGTGTTGTACAGCTTCCTTCTGCGCCTTTCCGAAGCTGCCGCTCTCTCCGGCTCCCGGAGGCGAAGAAGCGGCTTCTTCGCGCAAAGACGACTGTGCCACTCGCAGGGCTCTCCTTACCGCCGCTTCTGCCGAAAGACGCCCGGGAGCGGCGCTTAGCTCCGGAGAGCCATCGTACCTTGGTCTTTAGCGTCTTTTGTAGTCTACATCTTAGCAGAAAGCTTTTCCACTATGTCTGGCTAGGAAAAACTGTGCCAGCACAGAAAACATCTCCCATCGTGTTCTAGACGTTCCACGGAGGTCTGCCAAGTGTTTGGAAGGAAGCAAAGAAAAGTTGTCCAAAACAGCTTCCAGTCGAATGTTCATGTGATTGGAAAAGTCAGGAGAGTGGTAAGGTACTGTTTTCTATCAGTTGGCAAGCTGCGCACACAATCGCAGTGTTGTACAGCTTCCTTCTGCGCCTTTCCGAAGCTGCCGCTCTCTCCGGCTCCCGGAGGCGAAGAAGCGGCTTCTTCGCGCAAAGACGATTGTGCCGCTCGCAGGGCTCTCCTTAGCGCGGCTTCTGCCGAAAGACGCCCGGGAGCGGCGCTTAGCTCCGGAGAGCCATCGTACCTTGGTCTTTAGCGTCTATTGTAGTCTACATCTTAGCAGAAAGCTTTTCCACTATGTCTGGCTAGGAAAAACTGTTCCAGCACAGAAAACATCTCCCATCGTGTTCTAGACGTTCCACGGAGGTCTGCCAGGTGTTTGGAAGGAAGCAAAGAAAAGTTGTCCAAAACAGCTTCCAGTGGAATGTTCATGTGATTGGAAAAGTCAGGAGAGTGGTAAGGTACTGTTTTCTATCAGTTGGCAAACTGCGCACACAATCCCCGTGTGTTGTACAGCTTCCTTCTGCGCCTTTCCGAAGCTGCCGCTCTCTCCGGCTCCCGGAGGCGAAGAAGCGGCTTCTTCGCGCAAAGACGATTGTGCCGCTCGCAGGGCTCTCCTTAGCGCGGCTTCTGCCGAAAGACGCCCGGGAGCGGCGCTTAGCTCCGGAGAGCCATCGTACCTTGGTCTTTAGCGTCTATTGTAGTCTACGTCTTAGCAGAAAGCTTTTCCACTATGTCTGGCTAGGAAAAACTGTGCCAGCACAGAAAACATCTCCCATCGTGTTCTAGACGTTCCACGGAGGTCTGCCAGGTGTTTGGAAGGAAGCAAAGAAAAGTTGTCCAAAACAGCTTCCAGTGGAATGTTCATGTGATTGGAAAATTCAGGAGAGTGGTAAGGTACTAATTCTATCAGTTGGCAAACTGCGCACACAATCCCAGTGTTGTACAGCTTCCTTCTGCGCCTTTCCGAAGCTGCCGCTCTCTCCGGCTCCCGGAGGCGAAGAAGCGGCTTCTTCGCGCAAAGACGATTGTGCCGCTCGCAGGGCTCTCCTTAGCGCGGCTTCTGCCGAAAGACGCCCGGGAGCGGCGCTTAGCTCCGGAGAGCTTCGTACCTTGGTCTTTAGCCTCTCTGGTCGTCTACCTTTTAGCAGAAAGCTTTTCCACTATGTCTGGCGAGGAAAAACTGTGCCAGCACAGAAAACAGCTCCCATCGTGTTCTAGACGTTCCACGGAGGTCTGCCAAGTGTTTGGAAGGAAGCAAAGAAAAGTTGTCCAAAACAGCTTCCAGTGGAATGTTCATGTGATTGGAAAAGTCAGGAGAGTGGTAAGGTACTGTTTTCTATCAGTTGGCAAGCTGCGCACACAATCGCAGTGTTGTACAGCTTCCTTCTGCGCCTTTCCGAAGCTGCCGCTCTCTCCGGCTCCCGGAGGCGAAGAAGCGGCTTCTTCGCGCAAAGACGATTGTGCCGCTCGCAGGGCTCTCCTTAGCGCCGCTTCTGCCGAAAGACGCCCGGGAGCGGCGCTTAGCTCCGGAGAGCTTCGTACCTTGGTCTTTAGCCTCTCTGGTCGTCTACCTCTTAGCAGAAAGCTTTTCCACTATGTCTGGCGAGGAAAAACTGTGCCAGCACAGAAAACAGCTCCCATCGTGTTCTAGACGTTCCACGGAGGTCTGCCAAGTGTTTGGAAGGAAGCAAAGAAAAGTTGTCCAAAACAGCTTCCAGTCGAATGTTCATGTGATTGGAAAAGTCAGGAGAGTGGTAAGGTACTGTTTTCTATCAGTTGGCAAGCTGCGCACACAATCCCAGTGTTGTACAGCTTCCTTCTGCGCCTTTCCGAAGCTGCCGCTCTCTCTGGCTCCCGGAGGCGAAGAAGCGGCTTCTTCGCGCAAAGACGATTGTGCCGCTCGCAGGGCTCTCCTTAGCGCCGCTTCTGCCGAAAGACACCCGGGAGCGGCGCTTAGCTCCGGAGAGCCATCGTACCTTGGTATTTAGCGTCTTTTGTAGTCTACATCTTAGCAGAAAGCTTTTCCACTATGTCTGGCTAGGAAAAACTGTGCCAGCACATAAAACAGCTCCCATCGTGTTCTAGACGTTCCACGGAGGTCTGCCAAGTGTTTGGAAGGAAGCAAAGAAAAGTTGTCCAAAACAGCTTCCAGTCGAATGTTCAAGTGATAGGAAAAGTCAGGAGAGTGGTAAGTTACTAATTTCTATCAGTTGGCAAACTGCGCACACAATGCCAGTGTTGTACAGCTTCCTTCTGCGCCTTTCCGAAGCTGCCGCTCTCTCCGGCTCCCGGAGGCGAAGAAGCGGCTTCTTCGCGCAAAGACGATTGTGCCGCTCGCAGGGCTCTCCTTAGCGCGGCTTCTGCCGAAAGACGCCCGGGAGCGGCGCTTAGCTCCGCAGAGTATCATACCTTGGTCTTTAGCCTCTCTGGTCGTCTACCTCTTAGCAGAAAGCTTTTCCACTATGTCTGGCTAGGAAAAACTGTGCCAGCACAGAAAACATCTCCCATCGTGTTCTAGATGTTCCACGGAGGTCTGCCAGGTGTTTGGAAGGAAGCAAAGAAAAGTTGTCCAAAACAGCTTCCAGTGGAATGTTCATGTGATTGGAAAAGTCAGGAGAGTGGTAAGGTACTGTTTTCTATCAGTTGGCAAACTGCGCACACAATCCCAGTGTTGTACAGCTTCCTTCTGCGCCTTTCCGAAGCTGCCGCTCTCTCCGGCTCCTGGAGGCGAAGAAGCGGCTTCTTCGCGCAAAGACGATTGTGCCGCTCGCAGGGCTCTCCTTAGCGCGGCTTCTGCCGAAAGACGCCCGGGAGCGGCGCTTAGCTCCGGAGAGCCATCGTACCTTGGTCTTTAGCGTCTTTTGTAGTCTACGTCTTAGCAGAAAGCTTTTCCACTATGTCTGGCGAGGAAAAACTGTGCCAGCACATAAAACAGCTCCCATCGTGTTCTAGACGTTCCACGGAGGTCTGCCAAGTGTTTGGAAGGAAGCAAAGAAAAGTTGTCCAAAACAGCTTCCAGTCGAATGTTCAAGTGATAGGAAAAGTCAGGAGCGTTGTAAGTTACTAATTCTATCAGTTGGCAAACTGCGCACACAATCCCAGTGTTGTACAGCTTCCTTCTGCGCCTTTCCGAAGCTGCCGCTCTCTCCGGCTCCCGGAGGCGAAGAAGCGGCTTCTTCGCGCAAAGACGATTGTGCCGCTCGCAGGGCTCTCCTTAGCGCGGCTTCTGCTGAAAGACGCCCGGGAGCGGCGCTTAGCTCCGGAGAGCCATCGTACCTTGGTCTTTAGCCTCTCTGGTCGTCTACCTTTTAGCAGAAAGCTTTTCCACTATGTCTGGCGAGGAAAAACTGTGCCAGCACAGAAAATATCTCCCATCGTGTTCTAGACTTTCCACGGAGGTCTGCCAGGTGTTTGGAAGGAAGCAAAGAAAAGTTGTCCAAAACAGCTTCCAGTGGAATGTTCATGTGATTGGAAAAGTCAGGAGAGTGGTAAGGTACTGTTTTCTATCAGTTGGCAAACTGCGCACACAATCCCAGTGTTGTACAGCTTCCTTCTGCGCCTTTCCGAAGCTGCCGCTCTCTCCGGCTCCCGGAGGCGAAGAAGCGGCTTCTTCGCGCAAAGACGATTGTGCCGCTCGCAGGGCTCTCCTTAGCGCCGCTTCTGCCGAAAGACGCCCGGGAGCGGCGCTTAGCTCCGGAGAGCATCGTACCTTGGTCTTTAGCGTCTTTTGTAGTCTACCTCTTAGCAGAAAGCTTTTCCACTATGTCTGGCTAGGAAAAACTGTGCCAGCACAGAAAACATCTCCCATCGTGTTCTAGACGTTCCATGGAGGTCTGCCAAGTGTTTGGAAGGAAGCAAAGAAAAGTTGTCCAAAACAGCTTCCAGTGGAATGTTCAAGTGATTGGAGAAGTCAGGAGTGTGGTAAGGTACTGTTTTCTATCAGTTGGCAAGCTGCGCACACAATCCCAGTGTTGTACAGCTTCCTTCTGCGCCTTTCCGAAGCTGCCGCTCTCTCCGGCTCCCGGAGGCGAAGAAGCGGCTTCTTCGCGCAAAGACGATTGTGCCGCTCGCAGGGCTCTCCTTAGCGCCGCTTCTGCCGAAAGACACCCGGGAGCGGCGCTTAGCTCCGGAGAGCCATCGTACCTTGGTATTTAGCGTCTTTTGTAGTCTACATCTTAGCAGAAAGCTTTTCCACTATGTCTGGCTAGGAAAAACTGTGCCAGCACATAAAACAGCTCCCATCGTGTTCTAGACGTTCCACGGAGGTCTGCCAAGTGTTTGGAAGGAAGCAAAGAAAAGTTGTCCAAAACAGCTTCCAGTCGAATGTTCAAGTGATAGGAAAAGTCAGGAGAGTGGTAAGTTACTAATTTCTATCAGTTGGCAAACTGCGCACACAATGCCAGTGTTGTACAGCTTCCTTCTGCGCCTTTCCGAAGCTGCCGCTCTCTCCGGCTCCCGGAGGCGAAGAAGCGGCTTCTTCGCGCAAAGACGATTGTGCCGCTCGCAGGGCTCTCCTTAGCGCGGCTTCTGCCGAAAGACGCCCGGGAGCGGCGCTTAGCTCCGCAGAGTATCATACCTTGGTCTTTAGCCTCTCTGGTCGTCTACCTCTTAGCAGAAAGCTTTTCCACTATGTCTGGCTAGGAAAAACTGTGCCAGCACAGAAAACATCTCCCATCGTGTTCTAGATGTTCCACGGAGGTCTGCCAGGTGTTTGGAAGGAAGCAAAGAAAAGTTGTCCAAAACAGCTTCCAGTGGAATGTTCATGTGATTGGAAAAGTCAGGAGAGTGGTAAGGTACTGTTTTCTATCAGTTGGCAAACTGCGCACACAATCCCAGTGTTGTACAGCTTCCTTCTGCGCCTTTCCGAAGCTGCCGCTCTCTCCGGCTCCTGGAGGCGAAGAAGCGGCTTCTTCGCGCAAAGACGATTGTGCCGCTCGCAGGGCTCTCCTTAGCGCGGCTTCTGCCGAAAGACGCCCGGGAGCGGCGCTTAGCTCCGGAGAGCCATCGTACCTTGGTCTTTAGCGTCTTTTGTAGTCTACGTCTTAGCAGAAAGCTTTTCCACTATGTCTGGCGAGGAAAAACTGTGCCAGCACATAAAACAGCTCCCATCGTGTTCTAGACGTTCCACGAAGGTCTGCCAAGTGTTTGGAAGGAAGCAAAGAAGAGTTGTCCAAAACAGCTTCCAGTCGAATGTTCAAGTGATAGGAAAAGTCAGGAGCGTTGTAAGTTACTAATTCTATCAGTTGGCAAACTGCGCACACAATCCCAGTGTTGTACAGCTTCCTTCTGCGCCTTTCCGAAGCTGCCGCTCTCTCCGGCTCCCGGAGGCGAAGAAGCGGCTTCTTCGCGCAAAGACGATTGTGCCGCTCGCAGGGCTCTCCTTAGCGCGGCTTCTGCTGAAAGACGCCCGGGAGCGGCGCTTAGCTCCGGAGAGCCATCGTACCTTGGTCTTTAGCCTCTCTGGTCGTCTACCTTTTAGCAGAAAGCTTTTCCACTATGTCTGGCGAGGAAAAACTGTGCCAGCACAGAAAATATCTCCCATCGTGTTCTAGACTTTCCACGGAGGTCTGCCAGGTGTTTGGAAGGAAGCAAAGAAAAGTTGTCCAAAACAGCTTCCAGTGGAATGTTCATGTGATTGGAAAAGTCAGGAGAGTGGTAAGGTACTGTTTTCTATCAGTTGGCAAACTGCGCACACAATCCCAGTGTTGTACAGCTTCCTTCTGCGCCTTTCCGAAGCTGCCGCTCTCTCCGGCTCCCGGAGGCGAAGAAGCGGCTTCTTCGCGCAAAGACGATTGTGCCGCTCGCAGGGCTCTCCTTAGCGCGGCTTCTGCCGAAAGACGCCCGGGAGCGGCGCTTAGCTCCGGAGAGCATCGTACCTTGGTCTTTAGCGTCTTTTGTAGTCTACCTCTTAGCAGAAAGCTTTTCCACTATGTCTGGCTAGGAAAAACTGTGCCAGCACAGAAAACATCTCCCATCGTGTTCTAGACGTTCCATGGAGGTCTGCCAAGTGTTTGGAAGGAAGCAAAGAAAAGTTGTCCAAAACAGCTTCCAGTGGAATGTTCAAGTGATTGGAGAAGTCAGGAGTGTGGTAAGGTACTGTTTTCTATCAGTTGGCAAACTGCGCACACAATCCCAGTGTTGTACAGCTTCCTTCTGCGCCTTTCCGAAGCTGCCGCTCTCTCCGGCTCCCGGAGGCGAAGAAGCGGCTTCTTCGCGCAAAGACGACTGTGCCACTCGCAGGGCTCTCCTTAGCTCGGCTTCTGCCGAAAGACGCCCGGGAGCGGCGCTTAGCTCCGGAGAGCCATCGTACCTTGGTCTTTAGCCTCTCTGGTCGTCTACCTTTTAGCAGAAAGCTTTTCCACTATGTCTGGCGAGGAAAAACTGTGCCAGCACAGAAAATATCTCCCATCGTGTTCTAGACTTTCCACGGAGGTCTGCCAGGTGTTTGGAAGGAAGCAAAGAAAAGTTGTCCAAAACAGCTTCCAGTGGAATGTTCATGTGATTGGAAAAGTCAGGAGAGTGGTAAGGTACTGTTTTCTATCAGTTGGCAAACTGCGCACACAATCCCAGTGTTGTACAGCTTCCTTCTGCGCCTTTCCGAAGCTGCCGCTCTCTCCGGCTCCCGGAGGCGAAGAAGCGGCTTCTTCGCGCAAAGACGATTGTGCCGCTCGCAGGGCTCTCCTTAGCGCCGCTTCTGCCGAAAGACGCCCGGGAGCGGCGCTTAGCTCCGGAGAGCATCGTACCTTGGTCTTTAGCGTCTTTTGTAGTCTACCTCTTAGCAGAAAGCTTTTCCACTATGTCTGGCTAGGAAAAACTGTGCCAGCACAGAAAACATCTCCCATCGTGTTCTAGACGTTCCATGGAGGTCTGCCAAGTGTTTGGAAGGAAGCAAAGAAAAGTTGTCCAAAACAGCTTCCAGTGGAATGTTCAAGTGATTGGAGAAGTCAGGAGTGTGGTAAGGTACTGTTTTCTATCAGTTGGCAAGCTGCGCACACAATCCCAGTGTTGTACAGCTTCCTTCTGCGCCTTTCCGAAGCTGCCGCTCTCTCCGGCTCCCGGAGGCGAAGAAGCGGCTTCTTCGCGCAAAGACGATTGTGCCGCTCGCAGGGCTCTCCTTAGCGCCGCTTCTGCCGAAAGACACCCGGGAGCGGCGCTTAGCTCCGGAGAGCCATCGTACCTTGGTATTTAGCGTCTTTTGTAGTCTACATCTTAGCAGAAAGCTTTTCCACTATGTCTGGCTAGGAAAAACTGTGCCAGCACATAAAACAGCTCCCATCGTGTTCTAGACGTTCCACGGAGGTCTGCCAAGTGTTTGGAAGGAAGCAAAGAAAAGTTGTCCAAAACAGCTTCCAGTCGAATGTTCAAGTGATAGGAAAAGTCAGGAGAGTGGTAAGTTACTAATTTCTATCAGTTGGCAAACTGCGCACACAATGCCAGTGTTGTACAGCTTCCTTCTGCGCCTTTCCGAAGCTGCCGCTCTCTCCGGCTCCCGGAGGCGAAGAAGCGGCTTCTTCGCGCAAAGACGATTGTGCCGCTCGCAGGGCTCTCCTTAGCGCGGCTTCTGCCGAAAGACGCCCGGGAGCGGCGCTTAGCTCCGCAGAGTATCATACCTTGGTCTTTAGCCTCTCTGGTCGTCTACCTCTTAGCAGAAAGCTTTTCCACTATGTCTGGCTAGGAAAAACTGTGCCAGCACAGAAAACATCTCCCATCGTGTTCTAGATGTTCCACGGAGGTCTGCCAGGTGTTTGGAAGGAAGCAAAGAAAAGTTGTCCAAAACAGCTTCCAGTGGAATGTTCATGTGATTGGAAAAGTCAGGAGAGTGGTAAGGTACTGTTTTCTATCAGTTGGCAAACTGCGCACACAATCCCAGTGTTGTACAGCTTCCTTCTGCGCCTTTCCGAAGCTGCCGCTCTCTCCGGCTCCTGGAGGCGAAGAAGCGGCTTCTTCGCGCAAAGACGATTGTGCCGCTCGCAGGGCTCTCCTTAGCGCGGCTTCTGCCGAAAGACGCCCGGGAGCGGCGCTTAGCTCCGGAGAGCCATCGTACCTTGGTCTTTAGCGTCTTTTGTAGTCTACGTCTTAGCAGAAAGCTTTTCCACTATGTCTGGCGAGGAAAAACTGTGCCAGCACATAAAACAGCTCCCATCGTGTTCTAGACGTTCCACGAAGGTCTGCCAAGTGTTTGGAAGGAAGCAAAGAAAAGTTGTCCAAAACAGCTTCCAGTCGAATGTTCAAGTGATAGGAAAAGTCAGGAGCGTTGTAAGTTACTAATTCTATCAGTTGGCAAACTGCGCACACAATCCCAGTGTTGTACAGCTTCCTTCTGCGCCTTTCCGAAGCTGCCGCTCTCTCCGGCTCCCGGAGGCGAAGAAGCGGCTTCTTCGCGCAAAGACGATTGTGCCGCTCGCAGGGCTCTCCTTAGCGCGGCTTCTGCTGAAAGACGCCCGGGAGCGGCGCTTAGCTCCGGAGAGCCATCGTACCTTGGTCTTTAGCCTCTCTGGTCGTCTACCTTTTAGCAGAAAGCTTTTCCACTATGTCTGGCGAGGAAAAACTGTGCCAGCACAGAAAATATCTCCCATCGTGTTCTAGACTTTCCACGGAGGTCTGCCAGGTGTTTGGAAGGAAGCAAAGAAAAGTTGTCCAAAACAGCTTCCAGTGGAATGTTCATGTGATTGGAAAAGTCAGGAGAGTGGTAAGGTACTGTTTTCTATCAGTTGGCAAACTGCGCACACAATCCCAGTGTTGTACAGCTTCCTTCTGCGCCTTTCCGAAGCTGCCGCTCTCTCCGGCTCCCGGAGGCGAAGAAGCGGCTTCTTCGCGCAAAGACGATTGTGCCGCTCGCAGGGCTCTCCTTAGCGCGGCTTCTGCCGAAAGACGCCCGGGAGCGGCGCTTAGCTCCGGAGAGCATCGTACCTTGGTCTTTAGCGTCTTTTGTAGTCTACCTCTTAGCAGAAAGCTTTTCCACTATGTCTGGCTAGGAAAAACTGTGCCAGCACAGAAAACATCTCCCATCGTGTTCTAGACGTTCCATGGAGGTCTGCCAAGTGTTTGGAAGGAAGCAAAGAAAAGTTGTCCAAAACAGCTTCCAGTGGAATGTTCAAGTGATTGGAGAAGTCAGGAGTGTGGTAAGGTACTGTTTTCTATCAGTTGGCAAACTGCGCACACAATCCCAGTGTTGTACAGCTTCCTTCTGCGCCTTTCCGAAGCTGCCGCTCTCTCCGGCTCCCGGAGGCGAAGAAGCGGCTTCTTCGCGCAAAGACGACTGTGCCACTCGCAGGGCTCTCCTTAGCTCGGCTTCTGCCGAAAGACGCCCGGGAGCGGCGCTTAGCTCCGGAGAGCCATCGTACCTTGGTCTTTAGCGTCTTTTGTAGTCTACATCTTAGCAGAAAGCTTTTCCACTATGTCTGGCTAGGAAAAACTGTGCCAGCACAGAAAACATCTCCCATCGTGTTCTAGACGTTCCACGGAGGTCTGCCAAGTGTTTGGAAGGAAGCAAAGAAAAGTTGTCCAAAACAGCTTCCAGTCGAATGTTCATGTGATTGGAAAAGTCAGGAGAGTGGTAAGGTACTGTTTTCTATCAGTTGGCAAGCTGCGCACACAATCCCAGTGTTGTACAGCTTCCTTCTGCGCCTTTCCGAAGCTGCCGCTCTCTCCGGCTCCCGGAGGCGAAGAAGCGGCTTCTTCGCGCAAAGACGATTGTGCCGCTCGCAGGGCTCTCCTTAGCGCGGCTTCTGCCGAAAGACGCCCGGGAGCGGCGCTTAGCTCCGGAGAGCCATCGTACCTTGGTCTTTAGCGTCTATTGTAGTCTACATCTTAGCAGAAAGCTTTTCCACTATGTCTGGCTAGGAAAAACTGTGCCAGCACAGAAAACATCTCCCATCGTGTTCTAGACGTTCCACGGAGGTCTGCCAGGTGTTTGGAAGGAAGCAAAGAAAAGTTGTCCAAAACAGCTTCCAGTGGAATGTTCATGTGATTGGAAAAGTCAGGAGAGTGGTAAGGTACTGTTTTCTATCAGTTGGCAAACTGCGCACACAATCCCAGTGTTGTACAGCTTCCTTCTGCGCCTTTCCGAAGCTGCCGCTCTCTCCGGCTCCCGGAGGCGAAGAAGCGGCTTCTTCGCGCAAAGACGATTGTGCCGCTCGCAGGGCTCTCCTTAGCGCGGCTTCTGCCGAAAGACGCCCGGGAGGGGCGCTTAGCTCCGGAGAGCCATCGTACCTTGGTCTTTAGCGTCTATTGTAGTCTACGTCTTAGCAGAAAGCTTTTCCACTATGTCTGGCTAGGAAAAACTGTGCCAGCACAGAAAACAGCTCCCATCGTGTTCTAGACGTTCCACGGAGGTCTGCCAAGTGTTTGGAAGGAAGCAAAGAAAAGTTGTCCAAAACAGCTTCCAGTGGAATGTTCATGTGATTGGAAAAGTCAGGAGAGTGGTAAGGTACTGTTTTCTATCAGTTGGCAAGCTGCGCACACAATCCCAGTGTTGTACAGCTTCCTTCTGCGCCTTTCCGAAGCTGCCGCTCTCTCCGGCTCCCGGAGGCGAAGAAGCGGCTTCTTCGCGCAAAGACGATTGTGCCGCTCGCAGGGCTCTCCTTAGCGCGGCTTCTGCCGAAAGACGCCCGGGAGCGGCGCTTAGCTCCGGAGAGCCATCGTACCTTGGTCTTTAGCGTCTATTGTAGTCTACATCTTAGCAGAAAGCTTTTCCACTATGTCTGGCTAGGAAAAACTGTGCCAGCACAGAAAACATCTCCCATCGTGTTCTAGACGTTCCACGGAGGTCTGCCAGGTGTTTGGAAGGAAGCAAAGAAAAGTTGTCCAAAACAGCTTCCAGTGGAATGTTCATGTGATTGGAAAAGTCAGGAGAGTGGTAAGGTACTGTTTTCTATCAGTTGGCAAACTGCGCACACAATCCCAGTGTTGTACAGCTTCCTTCTGCGCCTTTCCGAAGCTGCCGCTCTCTCCGGCTCCCGGAGGCGAAGAAGCGGCTTCTTCGCGCAAAGACGATTGTGCCGCTCGCAGGGCTCTCCTTAGCGCGGCTTCTGCCGAAAGACGCCCGGGAGGGGCGCTTAGCTCCGGAGAGCCATCGTACCTTGGTCTTTAGCGTCTATTGTAGTCTACGTCTTAGCAGAAAGCTTTTCCACTATGTCTGGCTAGGAAAAACTGTGCCAGCACAGAAAACATCTCCCATCGTGTTCTAGACGTTCCACGGAGGTCTGCCAGGTGTTTGGAAGGAAGCAAAGGAAAGTTGTCCAAAACAGCTTCCAGTGGAATGTTCATGTGATTGGAAAATTCAGGAGAGTGGTAAGGTACTAATTCTATCAGTTGGCAAACTGCGCACACAATCCCAGTGTTGTACAGCTTCCTTCTGCGCCTTTCCGAAGCTGCCGCTCTCTCCGGCTCCCGGAGGCGAAGAAGCGGCTTCTTCGCGCAAAGACGATTGTGCCGCTCGCAGGGCTCTCCTTAGCGCGGCTTCTGCCGAAAGACGCCCGGGAGCGGCGCTTAGCTCCGGAGAGCTTCGTACCTTGGTCTTTAGCCTCTCTGGTCGTCTACCTTTTAGCAGAAAGCTTTTCCACTATGTCTGGCGAGGAAAAACTGTGCCAGCACAGAAAACAGCTCCCATCGTGTTCTAGACGTTCCACGGAGGTCTGCCAAGTGTTTGGAAGGAAGCAAAGAAAAGTTGTCCAAAACAGCTTCCAGTTGAATGTTCAAGTGATTGGAGAAGTCAGGAGTGTGGTAAGGTACTGTTTTCTATCAGTTGGCAAACTGCGCACACAATCCCAGTGTTGTACAGCTTCCTTCTGCGCCTTTCCGAAGCTGCGCTCTCTCCGGCTCCCGGAGGCGAAGAAGCGGCTTCTTCGCGCAAAGACGACTGTGCCACTCGCAGGGCTCTCCTTAGCGCCGCTTCTGCCGAAAGACGCCCGGGAGCGGCGCTTAGCTCCGGAGAGCCATCGTACCTTGGTCTTTAGCGTCTTTTGTAGTCTACATCTTAGCAGAAAGCTTTTCCACTATGTCTGGCTAGGAAAAACTGTGCCAGCACAGAAAACATCTCCCATCGTGTTCTAGACGTTCCACGGAGGTCTGCCAAGTGTTTGGAAGGAAGCAAAGAAAAGTTGTCCAAAACAGCTTCCAGTCGAATGTTCATGTGATTGGAAAAGTCAGGAGAGTGGTAAGGTACTGTTTTCTATCAGTTGGCAAGCTGCGCACACAATCCCAGTGTTGCTACAGCTTCCTTCTGCGCCTTTCCGAAGCTGCCGCTCTCTCCGGCTCCCGGAGGCGAAGAAGCGGCTTCTTCGCGCAAAGACGATTGTGCCGCTCGCAGGGCTCTCCTTAGCGCCGCTTCTGCCGAAAGACGCCCGGGAGCGGCGCTTAGCTCCGGAGAGCCATCGTACCTTGGTCTTTAGCGTCTATTGTAGTCTACATCTTAGCAGAAAGCTTTTCCACTATGTCTGGCTAGGAAAACTGTGCCAGCACAGAAAACATCTCCCATCGTGTTCTAGACGTTCCACGGAGGTCTGCCAGGTGTTTGGAAGGAAGCAAAGGAAAGTTGTCCAAAACAGCTTCCAGTGGAATGTTCATGTGATTGGAAAATTCAGGAGAGTGGTAAGGTACTAATTCTATCAGTTGGCAAACTGCGCACACAATCCCAGTGTTGTACAGCTTCCCTTCTGCGCCTTTCCGAAGCTGCCGCTCTCTCCGGCTCCCGGAGGCGAAGAAGCGGCTTCTTCGCGCAAAGACGATTGTGCCGCTCGCAGGGCTCTCCTTAGCGCGGCTTCTGCCGAAAGACGCCCCGGGAGCGGCGCTTAGCTCCGGAGAGCTTCGTACCTTGGTCTTTAGCCTCTCTGGTCGTCTACCTTTAGCAGAAAGCTTTTCACTATGTCTGGCGAGGAAAAACTGTGCCAGCACAGAAAACAGCTCCCCATCGTGTTCTAGACATTCCACGGAGGTCTGCCAAGTGTTTGGAAGGAAGCAAAAGAAAAGTTGTCCAAAACAGCTCTCCAGTGGAATGTTCATGTGATTGGAAAAGTCAGGAGAGTGGTAAGGTACTGTTTTCTATCAGTTGGCAAGCTGCGCACACAATCGCAGTGTTGTACAGCTTCCTTCTGCGCCTTTCCGAAGCTGCCGCTCTCTCCGGCTCCCGGAGGCGAAGAAGCGGCTTCTTCGCGCAAAGACGATTGTGCCGCTCGCAGGGCTCTCCTTAGCGCCGCTTCTGCCGAAAGACGCCCGGGAGCGGCGCTTAGCTCCGGAGAGCTTCGTACCTTGGTCTTTAGCCTCTCTGGTCGTCTACATCTTAGCAGAAAGCTTTTCCACTATGTCTGGCTAGGAAAAACTGTGCCAGCACAGAAAACAGCTCCCATCGTGTTCTAGACGTTCCACGGAGGTCTGCCAAGTGTTTGGAAGGAAGCAAAGAAAAGTTGTCCAAAACAGCTTCCAGTCGAATGTTCATGTGATTGGAAAAGTCAGGAGAGTGGTAAGGTACTAGTTTTCTATCAGTTGGCAAGCTGCGCACATAATCCCAGTGTTGTACAGCTTCCTTCTGCGCCTTTCCGAAGCTGCCGCTCTCTCCGGCTCCCGGAGGCGAAGAAGCGGCTTCTTCGCGCAAAGACGATTGTGCCGCTCGCAGGGCTCTCTTAGCGCGGCTTCTGCCGAAGACGCCCGGGAGCGGCGCTTAGCTCCGGAGAGCCATCGTACCTTGGTCTTTAGCGTCTATTGTAGTCTACATCTTAGCAGAAAGCTTTTCCACTATGTCTGGCTAGGAAAAACTGTGCCAGCACAGAAAACATCTCCCATCGTGTTCTAGACGTTCCACGGAGGTCTGCCAGGTGTTTGGAAGGAAGCAAAGAAAAGTTGTCCCAAAACAGCTTCCAGTGGAATGTTCATGTGATTGAAAAGTCAGGAGAGTGGTAAGGTACTGTTTTCTATCAGTTGGCAAACTGCGCACACAATCCCAGTGTTGTACAGCTTCCTTCTGCGCCTTTCCGAAGCTGCCGCTCTCTCCGGCTCCCGGAGGCGAAGAAGCGGCTTCTTCGCGCAAAGACGATTGTGCCGCTCGCAGGGCTCTCCTTAGCGCGGCTTCTGCCGAAAGACGCCCGGGAGCGGCGCTTAGCTCCGGAGAGCCATCGTACCTTGGTCTTTAGCGTCTATTGTAGTCTACGTCTTAGCAGAAAGCTTTTCCACTATGTCTGGCTAGGAAAAACTGTGCCAGCACAGAAAACATCTCCCATCGTGTTCTAGACGTTCCACGGAGGTCTGCCAGGTGTTTGGAAGGAAGCAAAGGAAAGTTGTCCAAAAACAGCTTCAGTGGAATGTTCATGTGATTGGAAAATTCAGGAGAGTGGTAAGGTACTAATTCTATCAGTGGCAAACTGCGCACACAATCCCAGTGTTGTACAGCTTCCTTCTGCGCCTTTCCGAAGCTGCCGCTCTCTCCGGCTCCCGGAGGCGAAGAAGCGGCTTCTTCGCGCAAAGACGATTGTGCCGCTCGCAGGGCTCTCCTTAGCGCGGCTTCTGCCGAAAGACGCCCCGGGAGCGGCGCTTAGCTCCGGAGAGCTTCGTACCTTGGTCTTTAGCCTCTCTGGTCGTCTACCTTTTAGCAGAAAGCTTTTCCACTATGTCTGGCGAGGAAAACTGTGCCAGCACAGAAAACAGCTCCCATCGTGTCTAGACGTTCCACGGAGGTCTGCCAAGTGTTTGGAAGGAAGCAAAGAAAAGTTGTCCAAAACAGCTTCCAGTGGAATGTTCATGTGATTGGAAAAGTCAGGAGAGTGGTAAGGTACTGTTTTCTATCAGTTGGCAAGCTGCGCACACAATCCCAGTGTTGTACAGCTTCCTTCTGCGCCTTTCCGAAGCTGCCGCTCTCTCCGGCTCCCGGAGGCGAAGAAGCGGCTTCTTCGCGCAAAGACGATTGTGCCGCTCGCAAGGGCTCTCCTCTAGCGCGGCTTCTGCCGAAAGACGCCCGGGAGCGGCGCTTAGCTCCGGAGAGCATCGTACCTTGGTCTTTAGCGTCTTTTGTAGTCTACCTCTTAGCAGAAAGCTTTTCCACTAAGTCTGGCTAGGAAAAACTGTGCCAGCACAGAAAACATCTCCCATCGTGTTCTAGACGTTCCATGGAGGTCTGCCAAGTGTTTGGAAGGAAGCAAAGAAAAGTTGTCCAAAACAGCTTCCAGTGGAATGTTCAAGTGATTGGAGAAGTCAGGAGTGTGGTAAGGTACTGTTTTCTATCAGTTGGCAAACTGCGCACACAATCCCAGTGTTGTACAGCTTCCTTCTGCGCCTTTCCGAAGCTGCCGCTCTCTCCGGCTCCGGAGGCGAAGAAGCGGCTTCTTCGCGCAAAGACGACTGTGCCACTCGCAGGGCTCTCCTTAGCGCCGCTTCTGCCGAAGACGCCCGGGAGCGGCGCTTAGCTCCGGAGAGCCATCGTACCTTGGTCATTAGCGTCTTTTGTAGTCTACATCTTAGCAGAAAGCTTTTCCACTATGTCTGGCTAGGAAAAACTGTGCCAGCACAGAAAACATCTCCCCATCGTGTTATAGACGTTCCACGGAGGTCTGCCAAGTGTTTGGAAGGAAGCAAAGAAAAGTTGTCCAAAACAGCTTCCAGTCGAATGTTCATGTGATTGGAAAAGTCAGGAGAGTGGTAAGGTACTGTTTTCTATCAGTTGGCAAGCTGCGCACACAATCCAGTGTTGTACAGCTTCCTTCTGCGCCTTTCCGAAGCTGCCGCTCTCTCCGGCTCCCGGAGGCGAAGAAGCGGCTTCTTCGCGCAAAGACGATTGTGCCGCTCGCAGGGCTCTCCTTAGCGCCGCTTCTGCCGAAGACGCCCGGGAGCGGCGCTTAGCTCCGGAGAGCCATCGTACCTTGGTCTTTAGCGTCTATTGTAGTCTACATCTTAGCAGAAAGCTTTTCCACTATGTCTGGCTAGCAAAAACTGTGCCAGCACAGATAACATCTCCCATCGTGTTCTAGACTTTCCACGGAGGTCTGCCAGGTGTTTGGAAGGAAGCAAAGGAAAGTTGTCCAAAACAGCTTCCAGTGGAATGTTCATGTGATTGGAAAATTCAGGAGAGTGGTAAGGTACTAATTCTATCAGTTGGCAAACTGCGCACACAATCCCAGTGTTGTACAGCTTCCTTCTGCGCCTTTCCGAAGCTGCCGCTCTCTCCGGCTCCCGGAGGCGAAGAAGCGGCTTCTTCGCGCAAAAGACGATTGTGCCGCTCGCAGGGCTCTCCTTAGCGCGGCTTCTGCCGAAAGACGCCCGGGAGCGGCGCTTAGCTCCGGAGAGCTTCGTACCTTGGTCTTTAGCCTCTCTGGTCGTCTACCTTTTAGCAGAAAGCTTTTCCACTATGTCTGGCGAGGAAAAACTGTGCCAGCACAGAAAACAGCTCCCATCGTGTTCTAGACATTCCACGGAGGTCTGCCAAGTGTTTGGAAGGAAGCAAAGAAAAGTTGTCCAAAACAGCTTCCAGTGGAATGTTCATGTGATTGGAAAAGTCAGGAGAGTGGTAAGGTACTGTTTTCTATCAGTTGGCAAGCTGCGCACACAATCGCAGTGTTGTACAGCTTCCTTCTGCGCCTTTCCGAAGCTGCCGCTCTCTCCGGCTCCCGGAGGCGAAGAAGCGGCTTCTTCGCGCAAAGACGATTGTGCCGCTCGCAGGGCTCTCCTTAGCGCCGCTTCTGCCGAAAGACGCCCGGGAGCGGCGCTTAGCTCCGGAGAGCTTCGTACCTTGGTCTTTAGCCTCTCTGGTCGTCTACATCTTAGCAGAAAGCTTTTCCACTATGTCTGGCTAGGAAAAACTGTGCCAGCACAGAAAACATCTCCCATCGTGTTCTAGACGTTCCACGGAGGTCTGCCAAGTGTTTGGAAGGAAGCAAAGGAAAGTTGTCCAAAACAGCTTCCAGTCGAATGTTCATGTGATTGGAAAAGTCAGGAGAGTGGTAAGGTACTGTTTTCTATCAGTTGGCAAACTGCGCACACAATCCCAGTGTTGTACAGCTTCCTTCTGCGCCTTTCCGAAGCTGCCGCTCTCTCCGGCTCCCGGAGGCGAAGAAGCGGCTTCTTCGCGCAAAGACGATTGTGCCGCTCGCAGGGCTCTCCTTAGCGCGGCTTCTGCCGAAAGACGCCCGGGAGCGGCGCTTAGCTCCGGAGAGCTTCGTACCTTGGTCTTTAGCCTCTCTGGTCGTCTACCTTTTAGCAGAAAGCTTTTCCACTATGTCTGGCGAGGAAAAACTGTGCCAGCACAGAAAACAGCTCCCATCGTGTTCTAGACGTTCCACGGAGGTCTGCCAAGTGTTTGGAAGGAAGCAAAGAAAAGTTGTCCAAAACAGCTTCCAGTGGAATGTTCATGTGATTGGAAAAGTCAGGAGAGTGGTAAGGTACTGTTTTCTATCAGTTGGCAAGCTGCGCACACAATCCCAGTGTTGTACAGCTTCCTTCTGCGCCTTTCCGAAGCTGCCGCTCTCTCTGGCTCCCGGAGGCGAAGAAGCGGCTTCTTCGCGCAAAGACGATTGTGCCGCTCGCAGGGCTCTCCTTAGCGCCGCTTCTGCCGAAAGACACCCGGGAGCGGCGCTTAGCTCCGGAGAGCCATCGTACCTTGGTATTTAGCGTCTTTTGTAGTCTACATCTTAGCAGAAAGCTTTTCCACTATGTCTGGCTGAGGAAAAACTGTGCCAGCACAGAAAACAGCTCCCATCGTGTTCTAGACGTTCCACGGAGGTCTGCCAAGTGTTTGGAAGGAAGCAAAGAAAAGTTGTCCAAAACAGCTTCCAGTCGAATGTTCATGTGATAGGAAAAGTCAGGAGAGTTGTAAGGTACTATTGTCTATCAGTTGGCAAAGCTGCGCACACAATCGCAGTGTTGTACAGCTTCCTTCTGCGCCTTTCCGAATCTGCCGCTCTCTCCGGCTCCCGGAGGCGAAGAAGCGGCTTCTTCGCGCAAAGACGATTGTGCCGCTCGCAGGGCTCTCCTTAGCGCCGCTTCTGCCGAAAGACGCCCGGGAGCGGCGCTTAGCTC